>NC_133222.1:4078463-4378463 GCF_040436345.1 Pagrus major
GACGCACACACACAAGGCAGGCGTGTACATACACACACATACACACAACACAACACAACACTCCAGGGCCTGGGGGCATTGATCTGCCTGAATGAGTCCCCCCGCACACCCTCCATCCCTCCCTCCATCGCTCTCTTCTGTGGTTCATATCGGGGGAGACATGACGCCATCCTCTGTGCCCCTCCAGCTGTCCCCTCCACTATGAGGGGGACATTAGCATCTCAATGTAACGCCCCCCCCCACCTCCACCATCCCTCACCCTCCCAACATGACATCATTGCACACATGTCCCACTCAGCTCCACAAAGGGGAGCGCTGCAGCCTGGTGAAGCCATGGGAGTGTGTGAGTTTTTTAAGAGTGGGCCACGTCTGTCAGAAATGTGTAGATTGACAGAGGATAGATGAGCTACACGGATGAGGTCATCGCTTTTTCACGAGGGGCGTCAGGTTGATGACGACCCGGAATGACTGTATGACTATCACGTCATCCTGCCTGTTGGTTAAACTGTTTATTGTTCTTCTATCTTAGCGGGCAGATAGCGGGAGTGTGTCACTTTGATCAAGTGCTGTTTCAGCAGCACCGTGTTAATGCAATACAGGACTATAAACCTTCCTGGTAATTTTTGCCTGAATTCACAAGTCTATTAACACAGAGGTGGGTGGAAGCGCCTCAAAATAACCTGTGACAGACGCAAAGTCTATTTTCACCTGCTGACGGCAAACATGGGATTGTTTTTTTGTTGTTGCTAGCTTTGTCTGAGCTAATGAGTTTGATACTTCAAGCATAAAAACCTGGCTTACATGAACTGTGTGTGCACGCGTGCATGCACACAAAGACACACACACCTGCAGTAACAGCGTGAAGTGTGGCAGGTGTGCAGGGCTGCTGTGCAAACTGCTTTGAACCGGCTTTTCTGATATGCACCGATCTGCATACAGCTTCTACATTTGCATACAAACTTTCACACTAATATTCTCGTACATTTATGACCCAGAGGATCCGACTCACACATTCCCTTTAATGTATATGCTGTGTGATATTCATGTATAAGTGTGTTGGTATATGAAAAAGGATTATTCCACAGCAGCACAGCTCTGCATTGCCTCATCGCTCTGTGTGAAAGGTGTTATGTTAGACACCTGCAGTGCACACTGCACACATATTGATAACATAATCTCCACAAGACACCATTCTGCAGGGAGAAAGAGAGAGAGAGTGAGCAGGAGTGAGAAAAAAAAGCCAAGAGCAGAGGAGAAGAAGGAGAAAGAGAAAGAGGCTTTGTGATAGTTTTACATCTCAATGACCACAGGCTGAGGGAGCATGAGCACTATGTCATAACGCGGGTCACGGCTCTCATTCTCTCCCCACGAGCCCTTCTTCTTTCCTCTCCTTCCTCTTCAGTGCTTCTCGTCTTCATAATGTCATCCTCTTAATCCTCCCTTTTCCTCCATTCTGTCTCTCTAAACACATTAACTGCACAAGCAAAAAGGTGGGAAAACAATAAAGCGCGTTCGGCGATGTATTCTTTCAGCAGTAAATCTCACTATTGATTCGCTGCACGTCCTTAAGATTCGATTCACATCTATCTTTCATTTGCAAGCGCGTCTGGACTGGAATACCTCAATACCTGAGAGCCCGCTGTGCCTTTGTACTCATCTGCAGTGCACAAACCATTATCATACGCTTTACCTTCACATACATCATCCAGCAACAGTCAAATCCAGAGCAACTTCTGTATTTATATCATGTTAAATCACACTCCACATTCTTTGCATCGAAAGGGATGTTCTCATACTCTTATAACTTGTACACAGACACTCACAGAAACACACACACAGACACACATCACTTCTCCTGCTCTGAATCCAGGTGAATACACACCTCGTAGCTCTCTCCCCTCCTTCATCCGGCGGACCCTGATCTTCAGCCTCATGTCTGTGTCCTGCAGGTCCGGCCAAAAACAGTCCTCCGCTGGGGCAATCACCACATCCAGAGGCATCCCCCAGAACACACTCTGCCTCACACACACACTCACACAAATGTTCTGGTGCTCCTTCCTTTAGGGATGGAGCGAGCCCTTCGCCACACAATAAAAAAAAGTCCAAACAAAACAAACAGAAGTTCTGTTCTCCTCTTGATTAAGGTGAGTGTGAAAATCCCAAGTACAAAAAAAAAACTCCTACTGGAGTTCAAGTCCACTCTGGCCAAGACAGCTGCTCCAGTGTCCAGGCGGTGACCCTCAGAGAACAGTACAACAAAAAACTAGTCCAAAATGTCTGCTGACACACTCCTCAAGTCCACCTATAGCCAAAAAATTCCATGCAATGACCACAAAAATTCCTAAAATGCTCCGGCGTCAGTATTTCAGTAAAATTCTGTGGTTTTTGTGAAGACCGGTCGCCCACACACAGACAGCGAGAGTGAAAAACAAAAGTGTCTGTAAAAAAAACACTGAACGTATAATAAGCCAGCTGTAATGTTCCTGCAGCTGCTTCACAGAGCGTCTGTGTGTCTCTCTGAGCGCTCGCTCTGTCTCTGTGAGTCCACAGCCAGAAGAGCAGCCCACTATTGTTGTGCTGCTTCGCTCTCCCCGTCTCTCATTCGCTCAGTCGCTGGATTACACTCCTCCCTCTCCCTCCCTCCTCCTGCTTGCTCTCTCTCTCTCTCTCTGCAAAGAGGATGACGGAGCTGCACTCTCTCCTCGAGCTCTGGGGGTGAATGAGCTCACTTGCCGTGAGCTCAGACTCTACCCTCCCTCCCTCCTTCCCTCCCTCCCTCCCTCCCTCCTCTGCTACCTCCCTTGCACCCTCCCTCTCTTGTGGAGCCAGCGCTCCGTCATAGCTAATGTCTAAGGCATGTAACCACATTCCTTACTCACCCAACAAATATGCGGCCACCTCAGGGGCCTAGCTGCGGAGCGGATCAGGGGAGGATGGAGTCGAAAGACACAGCTTTATATGTATACACGCGGCTAAAAACACTGGAGAGTCTGTGTTGGTGATTACAGGGAGGAGAAGGAAAATGTTTGGCTTATTAAAAAAGACGCTTGTGTTGATGTGTGTGACATTGTGGCTCCTTGATATGAAGGATGACGTTTGCATGCTCGCTGAGGGTTTGTGAAATTGAAATGAGGCTACAACTGACAATTATTTTCACGATTAATTGATTAGTCTAAAAAAGGCTCTGCAAAATTTTCCAGAGCCGAAAGGGGACGTCTTCACATAGCTTCTTTTGTCCAACAATCAGTCCAAAACCTAAAGACTCTTCATTTACTGTCGTCAAGGACAAAGAAAAGCAGCAAATCCTTTCATTTAAGAAGCTGAAACCAACAAATGTTTGACATTTTTGCTTGAGAAACGACTGAAACGATTAATCTACAACCAAAATTGTTGGTGATTTATTTTCCTACTATCAACTAATTGCAGCTTTGATACAGAGGATGATTTTCTGCACCTTTAACAGATCTGTGCATCAGTGAGCAGACGCTGAATACCTACATTAGGGCCGACTGCCTTAAATGTCTGCACAGTGCAGGGGGGGGGGATTAAGACTGTGTCAGTGTGTTGAAAGCTGATTTGTCTCTGAAGGTGCGGGAATGTGTGTGACTTCACCATGTTTCCTGCGCTGGTTCATGTCTAACGCGCCTCTGTTAGGACACTGTGTTCTTGTATAGAGGATGAAAAGGTAGACAGGAGAAGGAGAAGGAGAAGGAGAGCGAGGCTGTAGAGGAGGGAGGAGGAGGAGGAGGAGGAAGGAAAAAAAAAAAGAAACGAAAGCAGACAAAAGAGGAAGGGACGACTGGAGGTGATGAGAAGACCAAACTAGCTTGTGGTCGGCAGACATCACCCGTTTGACAGGCCACAGACTCTCGGTACTTTACTATGGAATGACAAACATGTAGGCCACAAGTCCAGCTATGGAAACACAGCAGCACAGGACTCAACAGAACCGCTGGAGGAGACTCAAAGTTAACTGAAGGCTCACTAAAACTCATGCAGCTACAGCTTTTTAAACTACATGTTAAAGTCCCAAAAACGATTTATCAATTTAACACGGCGGCTTCCATTTTGTGTCAACTTCTCGCTGCTAGGAAGTTGAACAGATTCTGTACAGCAGAAGCTCTCATGAGTCCGTCCAGTCAAACGTCCTGTCTGTTCAGTCTCAGGTTGGGACATCACGGTACACTGATTACATTCAAAACCAGGTCAGATGGGCTTCAAGTACATTAAGTCATCGCCACAGTGAGCCCAGCTCCAAAAAAGGGGGCAAATAAGCTTATACAAGCTGTCTAGTTAGGGGGCCAGCTGCATGCTGATGACTGACCTCATCTCATCACTACAGACCTCTGAATGATCACACGCGGTTGAGAACAGCCTTACGTCACCCTCCTGCTCAACTGCGGGTCACTGAGAGCGGGAGTGGGAGAGGAAATAGGTCACTTGGCGATGATGATGAGCTTTGTGAAAAATGCAGACACTGGTTTTGGGGAGGGACAGAGAACAAACACACTTTCAGAACACACACACACACACACACACACACCAAATCACTCTCGTCACACACATTTTGTTCCTCATCTGCAGCTGGTTGGAGGCAGGTGTGGCACTCCATAGTGGTCAACTGGGGTCACTGCACTTCAAACACACCGATCATCACCCCGGTTCGGATCCACACCTCAGTTTAGTTGTTCTGCGTGTGGCTCGAACACATAAAACCAACCACACACACACACTTCCTCTGACACCTGCACACCCACAGCGAGTGGAAGCGACAAAACAAAAGCCACCGCTGACGTTTTAAATGCTCAAACTCAAAGCAAACAGCGTGCCCTCGCTGCCTTTATCTCCCCTCTCCTCCTCCTCGAGTCCTCAGCAGGGTAACAAGGCTCAGAATAGTAGGTGTGTTAATTAGAGGATAACAGCCAAGACGCTAAAAATGACAGCCAGGCCTTTTTTATTGACTGCACATGTGCTACCCTCCCTGCTGCGACAGAAATAGGTAGGTCGGTCACTCCGGGTAGCCCCCACCTCCTCTTGACAACTCTTAGATTTAGAGCGTGCTTTTATGGTAGAGGGCTTGTTACCGGGACAACGCACAGTTTACGCACACATACACACACATGGTGACAGCCAAAACAAGACGGGGTGATGAGCGGAGATGAGTATGAGATAGCGGTGTAAGACTGAAAGAGAGAAGGCGCGTAAAGGCCAAAGGGGCCTCAGACACCAGAGCGACACGGCACAAGTTGTTTTGAATGCTGCAAACTGCGATGAAGAACGAACGTCGCTCATGTACGAGCAATTAAGACAGTAAACATATGAAACTGCCAATGCAAATATGTTACGTACTGAAGTAGGGTTGCAACTGTGTGAGATTTTCACTGTAGGATAAGAAAATATCATGCTTTCATTATCGTTACAAGAATGATTTTTTTGGTTTGTTGCACAAAATATTATGTCCTACACTGTTTGGCCGATATGGCAGAATGAAATACGTCAGATAAGCAGATTTACACAGTGTGACAGCAGTCAGTTTTTATACCGTGGTATGCTGTGAAACCTGTACACCACTGACACCCTACACTGAAGTATTGGCTCTTCAAACTGACAGGTGTGACCTAGAAGTCGATGCCATCTTTCTCTCTGATGCATCTTCTGCTTCGCTCCAAACACATTTACACTTGGACTGCAAGTCTTTATTTACTTGACATTATATATTTTGTACATTATGACCTTAATATTGGAGGCATTGAAGTTGCTCTCTTTGAGGGTTCACTGTCTTTATTTCCTGTTAAATACATATTTTTTATTCTTATTTTGACTTATTCTTTAGTTGTGGAAACTAAAATCTAGATTCATGCAAAAATCTAACATCTAACTTCGTGCTAGGGCTTCCAGACATGGACAAAAATATCATATTGTGGTTATTTTGACAGATATCACGATTCTGATATGATTCAGGATTAGTGGGAACGATCATTTTTGCATCACAATTATTTCATTTTCACTGACAAAACTATTAAAACTACAATGATGTGACATTTGATGGAATCTGTACCAAACAAACATGTTATCTGAAATCTGGAGAACAAGATTTGAAGTCCAGGACAGCTTCTGGATATTATATTTCGATTTTAATAATATTTTATTGAATTGTGCAGCCTTAGTTTGTACTAACATAATAATAATAATAATATAAATAAAATAGTTTTCATTTGATATACAGTATCTTGTCAGCGCCCGTACCCCCGTCCCTCTTCAGTGAGACAGGCAGCGACAGGAGCGTCATCGTACACCGCGGATCATCTGTCAGGATATCACGGGAAAGAGAGACGTCATTCTCCGGATCGGGCAGGTTAGGCTGAGGAAGACTTTGAGTTAATGTGTGTGTGAGTTCATCTTTGTGTGTCTGTGTGCGTGCACTCGTGTGTGTTTGTGTGAGCGAGTGTGTGTTGCAGTCGTGCGTGAAGAGGAGCAAGGTGAGAGGCTGCAGGAGTGAGGGACGGGGTGGACAGTTATTTGCTTCAATATGCGTAAACACAAGCATATGTGCCCGTGCACAAGTGTGTATGTGTATGTGTGTGTGTATCTGACAGTGCACGTATATTGGTGTGTGTCTGTGTGTGTGTGTGTGTATCTGACAGTGCATGTATATTGGTGTGTGTCTCTGTGTGTGTGTGTGTGTGTTGATAGCGCTGGTTGTCAGGGGATCAGTAACAAGGCTGCTCTTGCAGTGATGTAATGCCTACAGGAGAACACAGCTGCCATGCCTGGGGGGTGAAGTAGTCACCAGGGGAGGGAGAGGGGAGGATGGATGGAGGAGATGGAGCAATCGGGGGGTGGAGGAGGTGCTGGAGGAGAGGAGAGGAGAGGAGGAGGGGGCGATGAGGTAGCTGGGGGTGCTGGGGGTATTGGAGGGGGTGGGGGTTGAATCCATAGGGAGACGGAAGCTGAAAAGATGTGGTCATATCGCAGAGGGACATAATGTGTGTGTGTGTGTGTGTGTGTGTGTGTGTGAGGCTCTGTAGCAAACCTCAAGGAAATGTGTTTGTAGCACCAAGAATCAAAAAATGTATCTGGAAAATGTATTTATTCTTTATTTAGACATTTGTTGATCTAAATCGGAAAACTTTTATAACTTAAAACTATATTATTTTAATCAAACACAACATCATTTTGGCATATATTTTGATAAATAAACAAAAAAAAAGGTTAAAAACATTTATGGTCCACAAATCAGAAGAATCGACTCATCATAATTTGTTCTGAGACTGATAACGGAAGCTATTAACGTCAAACAAGAAAATCTGAGGAGGTGAAATCGAGGAAGAAACCAGAGGAGGATGGAAGGAGCTGCTTCTCAGATGTAAAGAGCAGACGGGAGGAGGGTGCGTGAGATTAAGAGAGCACTCACTGGGGCACTCGCTCGGTCGTGTGTGTGTGTGCTCACGCATGAGGTAGTTTCATCTCTGTCTGTGCAGCCTGGAGGGGAGGCCTGCTCGCATCAGTCATGCAGCAGACCCCCTGCCCTCCAAACAACTTAACCCCCTGGAGGAGCTCAGCACCGGAGGCTACTGCACCAGTAAATCTATCGCACTTGCAAAGATATTAGTTTACACACACACGTAAGCATGCACATATACGACACACACACACATAAGAGGAGAGAGGAGCTATCAAACGCACCGAGGGGGGCTTTCAGGACCAGACGGGCCCTCATAAACCAGATGAACGACTTAAAAATCCCAGTTGGAGATGTTCAGTCGTGTGTGTGTGGACAAAAAGGAGGAGACTGCGAAGCCTCAACATGAAATGTTACCGCAGGCGTGATCTTACAGTATGTGTGCATGCATAAAAGAGCCTGCGCATTCACTTTGTGTAAAAGTGTGAGTGTGTAAAGTGAATGTTAATTTTAGCCGCGAGTGAGACGACTCACAGCTGTTTTCTGAGGCGGTGCATAGATGAGTAATGCATGTGTGTGTGTGTGTGTGTGAGAGGGTGAGGATAAAGGCTAAATATGTACAGGAGCTGTGCACATCAGTCTCCAGGAATGAAAAGATGAAGCATGCATGCGTGTGTGTGTGTGTGTGCTCTCGTCTGATTTCCCCAGAGGTGAGTTTGTCTACACAGCTTCACTTGAGCATAACGGATTGTTATTTCATTCTAAATGCTAATGGCCCGGGCCGGGGATGCACGGGGTTTCCTCGCAGCACTTGAAGGCTGTAAACTTCTCTGCTCGTCTTCCTTCGTTGTGTGTCTCGCACGTCGGGCAGTCTGACACGCACACGTGCAATAACAGCGCTGCTCCCACTGAGGGGGAGCTGACAGCGGATCAGTTTGGTTTTAATGAGCTTGTACTGCCGCTACGCTCAGACTGACGGGCAGGTCTCAGATCAGCTCAGTGTTAATTAGCTCCTATCGGCGCAGCAGGCAGGCTGACAGACACTGTCCTGACACCGATGCTGGAAGCCACGCCATCTGGTCCTCTGTCGATTACACACACACACACACACACACACACTGCTCAGTGTCTACCAGCGTCTCCTCTACCTGTCTCACAATTAGCTCAGACTGTCTCAGACAGTACCGTGGTGTTTCTCCGTGGTCTCTGCGGTGTCTGTCTGTGCCTGTCGCTGAGTGGTGTGATGAGTCTCCCCCCAATATTCCTTTTACACAACAACTCCTATTATCTCATCGGCACACGCAGCGTGACTCATGGCACAGTGACAGGCGAGAAATGTGTTAAAACCGCGAGGCCCAGTTTTTCCTGCTGACCTCGAATGAATATCGGCGCCCTGAGGAAAGAAATATTTTGTAATCAGTCTTTTCCAAACAGAAATGGAAAATAAATACTTATGTTATGACATGACATGTTCCTGAACTCGTCTTTAAATACTCGGATAGTGATACCACATTTACAATAATGTGACACAGACACAGACATGAAGCAGAAGTGAGGCGTTACACCCTGGAGACTGTATTTGGGCGTACAGGACACAATGACAGCGGCTATCGCAAAACAACACCCGCGGTCAGGGTTGGCTTTCCTGCCACTCCAAACCCCCGGAGACGCTGTGTGTGTGTGTGTGCGCGCGTGAATGTGTCACATCCACAACGCCGCAGTGACATCACTCCAGCAGCTCCAGAGAAACAATAGAGAAGCAATGACGTGATGCCGTGAGAGGAACTGGGCAAGCTGTTTCTGAGTGCACCCAGCCAACGCCTGCATCAGAAAGAGCTGATGGTGGAGCCTCTAATGTTTTTTTTTTACTTAAAGCAAAAGACGCTGTTTAAAGTACAGAAAAAAACTCACGACACATATTTGTATACATACATGCTGAGCTCTCTAGGCGTGTCCCTCTTTCACCCCGGGGAGCCCTGATGTCACTTTATCAGAAACAGGAAATAGTTACACAACAGAGAGGGAAGTGGCCTCTCTGTAGGCTGCCTTCATCTATGCATGTGTGTGTGTGTGTGTTTGTGTTTGTGTGTGCGCAGAGCGGAGGGGGGGGGGGGGGGGTGGGAGGAGGTATCAGGAGGACAGGGAATGATCTCAAACTGCTGCATTCCTCAATCTGGAACTCCAAAATTAGCCTGTTGCGATGGAAAATCTAGCCGTCTTTATCAGGAAGCAGCGGCAGCCCCCGAAGGTTCAGCCTCCCGAAAGTTTGTGTGTGGTCAGCATGTATTTACGGTAATAAGACCTCTAGTTACAAGCCAGTGTGCATACCAGGCAAAGTGTTAAAACCACCGAGGATTTAAGCTCTCTGCTCTGCTAGTGCCAATGAGCCTGGAAAAAGAAAATCCCCCTTCTGTCTTTGGAAAAAATTATTAACAAACTGCGCATTTAAAATAGATTTTCTCATACTGTAACACAATTCTGAAGGCTGCCAAGAAACAGAACCTCATCCGCACGGAGGAGGTGCAGTCTAAATCTGATTAAGAAAAAAACATGGCAACCAATTTAGGTAAATAAGGAAGGAGCGCTGTGGAATGCCAGAGATAAAGAGCATCAAAGACGGCACGGTGATAAACAGGAATCCACCATTGTTTCCAGGGAATGACGCTACGACAGGAGCGCCGGTGGGCAGTCCGAGCATGAATGGAATCCGGTGGACGCGGGCCAGCTCCGGGTCGGGTAAACTAGCATAATTTTGAGCTACTCCTTTTCCCTCTTTCTTCTGCCTTTGGAAATTTCCACTCCACATGTGTGTCAGAGTCATCAGGAGAAATGCTGCTGCAGTGGTAAACTGATGGCGCAGCAACCAAAAACTACGGAGCACTTGGCCTAAATTCACGGCGAGGGTTGGAGTTATGAGGTGCTGACGGGGGCGTAGCGCCGAGAAACGGGTCTGGGTTAGCACGCTGCTCAACTTCAGCTCCTGTTGACCCGATGTGTTGACACTGCCTAGGTAACCGTTTAAACAAACTATTTTTATTCCATGCCGGATGAATGCATGACAGCAGGGGCGAGTGGGGATGTTTCAAAAGTCCTCTAGAGAGATTTCAAATGCAGCAGGAGCCACAAGGTATGCACTGTGAATGTACTGTATACACAAAGCAGCTTAAACAACTATGGGAGACGTATTTAGGGCACTGTGGTACAAACACTGTCACACAGGAGTTCTCCACAAGCTTCATTTGCTATAAAACAAGCAAAGTGCATCTTGTAAAAAAGAAACCAAAGGATCACCCAAAAATGAATGTATGATGGAAAGTTGAGGGAAGTTTCAGAGTCCACAAAACATTTCTGGAGCTTAACAGCAAAACAGCGTTGCAGCTGTGAAGATGGGGACGGAAAGAAAACATTAAATGTCTCCATACAGCTTGTCCAGCTTGTCCAAGTCTCCAGAAGAGAATAACATCTTTTCAAATCAGTTTGGGATCTTGGGGCTTCTGCGGGATTATTCCAGATAAGATGTATGCAGCCATGTTATGTTTTCTTTAGGTTGTTTTTAATCTGCTTCAGGTTTTTTAGCAGAACGCTGCAACACTGTTTTCCTGCGAAGCTCCAGAAATGTTTTGTGGAAACTACGAAACTTCACCTGACGTTCCATCAGCGTGGAGGTGAGGAGATAATGACCGAATCTGTCATTTTTTTGGGTGAAAACTTTCTTATATAACCGTCAGGCGATCTGCACTTTCCAGTTTTGATTGTATCCTAAAAGAAACTCAAGCATCTTAAGTATCAGCGTCACGTCTTCTCGATCACATCTTCAGTCATAGTAATTGAGCTATTTTATAAACTTTATTGTGAAATTCTACAGAAAAGGGAACTGCGACGTAACCAGGACGTACTGTTCTGTGCCAGTGAATGATGAATTTAGATCATTGTACACTGACCTGTTGAGTTTAAGGACATAATATTATTTTTCTGTCTGCATACAATACAGTGAGAGACTTTGCTCATCACAACATCTCAGTTTATCTGTTGCGCTCGTGTGTCTGAAGCTCTAATCCACAAAGAATTCATGCACATCTCTTCTGCATCTGGGAAAAAATGTCTGTCTTTCTTTGCACGCAAGAGTATATACATATGACTGTGTTTCACTTGTGTGTGTGTGTGTGTGTGTTTGTGTGTGTGTGGCCCCCTCCGAGCCAGCAAAAAAAAAGGACTCAGAGTGATGGAGGAAAAGGGGAAGAGGAGCAGGAGGCAAGCAGAGCAGCGAGATCACGTCATGGTGGAAACATTTGGCAACGGCTCACATAAACACACACACACACACACAGAAGCGCACACATAAACACGCACGCATTGCACCGTGCACGCAGACACACACGCGCTGGCCTGTTTTTGTTCTCCTGGTTTTGAGGGAAAGAAGGGGAAAATGACATCAAGCTCATCATGTGAGGCCAATGAGACGGACGAGGGAGGGGGTGAGAACACTGGCAGAAACAGAACATTGTTACATAAAACTCGCTACAGGCCTCCTCTGGGCCCTGTTACTACATGATGTGTGTGTGCGTTCGCTCATATGCAGGAGTTTGTGCGAGTTTGCACAATGCTTCATCAAAGGTGTGAGACCTAAAAACGGAGCTCGTTACGTACCTGCAGAGTGACTGTTTGCAGAAAAACAGCATTATGTCACCGGCGCAGCTCCGTGGGCTTCTCAAAGTCTGTAACACTTCTCACAGCGAGGAGGTGATGTCATAGATATTTTTGTAGGCCATTTTCTTTGACCTTTGTGCTCCCGTGGTGCTGGCTGGGGTGGGGCCAGTGTGTGTGTGTGTGTGTGTGTGTGTGTGTGTCCTTGTGAGTGTGTTTGTGTATCTACAGGCCAGGGTGAGAGCACCGAGGCCACTGGCGCCAGATGTGACGACCGCAGGAGTCTGGGCCTAAAAATAGCGCTCTGTTCTCAGCACCGTGAAACAGAAGAGAGGAGGGAGCGGAGAGGAGGAAGAGGAGGAGGAGGAGGGGAAGAAGTAGGGGGTTGGAAGGTAAAGGGGCTGAAGGAGTGATGGAAGGACGGATGGAGAGGAAGGCGAGGTCATTGAGAATAATGTGTCAGATCTCCCCGGGGAAGGTGAGCTCACCTCCTAATGGCACCACTGGCTCCTTCTCAATGAAATCATTGATCTGCTGGAGCTCCCAACGGCGTAATGGAGAGGGGTCAGATGCAGGGGGGAGGCAGACGAGGGGCACGGAGGTGCAGAGAGGGCAGGTTAGGAGGTTAAGAGAAGGGGGGATGACGGAAAGGAGGCTCGCAAGCGTAATTAACGTGCAACCTCTCTGACCTGCGCTGCAGCCAATCACAACACACCTGGAGGCACAGAGTGCTACGTAAATGTCGATTGATCATGTCGACCTGATCTCCATCGCACAGGTAGCACTTCCTGCTCCTGTCTACCCCCAAAAAGGACTTCAGGTGGCGCTGTTCGCAGCACCTCTGGGCCCCCGAGGGAATGCAGCAACAAAATGATGCTTTCTTCATCCCGCACACACACACACTTGCACTTCATCACTCTGCAGGTGTGCATGCACGTGTGTGTGTGTGTGTGTGTGTGTGTGTGTGTGTGTGTGTGTGTGTGTGTGTGTTTGTTCTGGCTCTCTCTCCTCAGGCTGGTTCTGAGGATGTGGACTTCCTGCTGGGCTCCATAAGGAGGAGAAGAAACCATAAAGCGAGACTTTCAGCTCTGAACGCGACACAGGTCAGCATGACGGCCTGTCTCGCTGAATGAGCTCTCCGACCACACACACTCTGACTGACACACACACATGAATGCACATAAATGCAGCCCACTCAACCCTTTGCACACACACACACACACACACACAAACACACACACACATTCAGGATGAAATGAGGAGTATTACCTCATCTCCTCAACGACTCTCCTCCTCCTTCTGTTTTGTCTTTCTCTTTTTCTCACACACACACACGCACTCTCAAGCATTGCCTCATGCGTGTGCACGCACTACTTCATATGCACATATTCATGCTGACATGCGCGCAGACACACAAAAACGCACACATGCACATGGACACAAACAGACCTCCTTATGTAGCTCATTGGAATTTCTCTGTGAACGGCTGCATTGTGAGATTCGGCCTCCCACGATTACCTCACTTCTTCTGCTTTTCTCTGATGCACACGCACACGCACACACAGATGCACACGCACACGCACACACACACACACACACACACACACACACACACACACACACACACACACACACACACACACACACACACACACAGGGGCCACCGCCCATTTGTATAACAGTAGAGGAGAATGACACATAACTGAGTTGACCTTTGTACCTCTGTCTGTGCAGTCACACCCTAACCTGATCTCATCAAAGCCCCGGGCTCCACAGGAGCTCCTGTGTGTGTTTTTAGTGTGTGTGTTTTTAGTGTGTGTGTGAGCGAGAGAAAGAAAATGAGAGAGAGAGAGGCACCTTTCATCTGCTAATACCTCTCATCAGTATGTCATCGCCATGTCTCGTCCTGTGTGCTTTTGCGTTGAGCTGGCAGACTGACAGCGTGGGAGTCGGCGTGCTAACCTGTAAAAACCAGAACTGTGTCCCAGTTATATACGACGTAATGCATCGTATATTAATCACCGTGTGCTGTTTCTCAGTTATACAACAAGTTATACGTCAATCGGACTTTGGAGACTTCAGTCAGACTTGAGAAAGGAAAAGCAAAAGATTAAAGACTTTATTTCCTGAGAGCACTTCGAAGTGGACTTCAACTAAATATATTTAATGTTTCAGTGTGACAGCACTGCACACTCAAAACCTGCTTGGACTCATTATGTCGTGAGGAATGTGACACAGCTCGAGTCTCACCGAGCCTGTTTAGCCGACACACGACAGGTGGAAGGAAGTCAGATCTGCAGACCTACCTGTCAGGATTACACCTTGTGGACATGTCACCTTGACTCATGCAGCTACGCCACACACAAAAAATACTTTTTACATTTGTCACTTAAGTGTACAGTGTATCATGCATCATTGTTTTGCTACTGAGAGCTGCTCAAAAAGACAAATTAATCGCCAACAATGATCAATTAATCATTTTAATCAGTTTTCAAGCAACATTTGCTGGTTCCAGCTTGTTAAATGTGAGCATTTGCTGCTTCTCTTTGTCATTAATGAAAGTAAGTAAAGAGTCTTTTGGGTTGTCGACAATAAAAGCAATTTGAAGACGTCACTTTGGGCTCTGACTCGATTAATCAGTCAGCAGAATAATGAATGATAGAGGTTAAGGCTGCCCTCAGATACCATGCACACGCTGCTCTCCAAGTCTCCACAGTGCGGAGAATATAAAACCCGTCTGGCACGTGCCGCCATCCCTCGTCTCCATCTCATTTCCTTGTGCGGCCCTTTTCTCTCCTTTGGCTCTGTCTCTTTGACCCGGTCGTGTGACGCTTTAGTAATCCAGCGGAAAAAACACTGGCAGATGGCGCTAGGGGAAGATTAGGAGCAGTCTTTGCACATCTGCAAACTCCACACACACACACACATATTACATGGATGACACACCTGCCAGCATCCCTCTCCCCACACCTTCATTTCCTCTGTCATGACCCGAATTTCCAGCGATCAGTTTTTCAGAGTGCTTCAACAAACAGCGTGTACTATGAATAAAATGCATTGTCATATTTATCACCACCTCCCATCCTCTTGAAACTCTTATCCAACTCATCTGCAGAACAGGAGTGCATGTTCTCTCTCTCTCTCTCTTTTCCCTGTTTTGATTATTACTCTCTTTCTACTCTGTCTCTGCAGCTTCTTCTGCTAAAACTAGAACATGAGGTTCGAAGGCCATCATCAAAACATTTCATCCTGGCGGGGCCCACATCAGAGCCGATGTGACGCATGACACAGCTACGCAGTTGGCATCGGCTAACATACCACCTAGCTACACACTAGCAGGCAGTGTTGTCTTTGGTTTTTGGCTGCGTGCTGCAGATTGGTGGGAAACACGCAAACTTTAGACCCACTGGGGAGGCAGCTGGCTCCGACCAAGAGATGTTTCTCCTTCCTCGACAAAAAAAACACACACAATCTCACACACACACACAATCTCTCTCTCTCTCTCTCTCTCTCACACACACACACACACAGAACTCTGAAAAAGGCAAGACACACATCAGCCCGAGCTCCAACTGGGTGAGATCATTTCTGTGGTAAAAATACGGCTTGTCCTCAGAGAGACATGTTTCTCACAAACACTTTCACACAGTCGGTGAAGTAATAACATACGTGTGCACACAAGCATGTGAATAACCCGCTGGAATACATGCATTGACATGCAGCAGCTCACATAAACATTTTCCTACTCCCACAGCATGTCGTGTGAATACATATTTCAAACAGAAATCAGTGTGAGATTCATCTGCTACACAGATTATTTATCTCATTCACAAAAACAATGGCTCTGCTGGGACACGCCGTGCTCCATGACATCATCCACACGTAGGAAGCAGCGTGCTTTTTTGAGCCTGAGTTATTGATTATTTGGTGAATGGACAGAAACCTGAGAGGAGCCAGCGATTGTTTTCAGATCAATATGTTCCCTCTACATGTGCTCAGGTTGTGTAACATGTCATTCACGCAGCTCATCTGCCAAATCCTGTCCTGCAATCAATTCTCACAGTTTACGGAAAGTTTACGTCATTAAATTTGATTTGAAATATGTAAAAAAAACATAAACCTACTTTAGATAAATGTGTCTCTGCAAGACTGTGCCATAATCTCTCCTTTGGCAAGCCTCTGCATAAGTTACAGTTAAGGCAGAAAATCCTCTTCCCCTCCGACAGCAAGCTCGGTAATTATTCTTTTATTCGCCCTGTCCATCCCATTTATGGATCCTTTTCTTCTCATCTCTGTATCTGAACCTCTCTCCTTCCCTCTTCTACTCACGTTACCCCTCACTTGATTTGCAGCAATGTTTCGGTGTGTGTTGAGCGTGCGCGTGTGTGGTCTGCGTACGTGAGGCTGAAAATAAGTCGTCAGTCAGATATGAAGTCATCGCAGGAATTATTAGCATCGTAAATCAGGAGGTTCAGTGGAGGGGCAGCCGGGGGGGAGAGGGGGTGGAAAAGAGGAAGGAAGGGGGGGAGAGAGGGAGGACGAAGAAGAAGAGGATCAAGGAAGAAGGGAAGAGAGGGAGGAGGATTACTGTTTGTAATTTTACTGCACCTTGAATCTTTATGAGGTGAGGGGGAGTAAAGCCAAGTGAAGCCAGGAATGAGGGGAAAGAAGGAGAAAAGGGAAGGAAGAAAAAACTATGGTGACATCTTCAGGTATTTAGAGGAAGGAAAGACTCCCGCCTCCCGGCAAGAGAGCAGAGAATTGTTACTGCAAACAGCATCGTCAGCTCGGACAGGCTTGTTGCGGGTTTTGTCCAATCAGATCGCAGCTGGTTTGTCTCTCAGAGCCAATCGAGGACTGGTCTTACTTCACCTACCGCCCAGTTAAAAGACAAAGAATCACCTGACGTTCAACATAAAAAACTAAACAACACAATCCTGAAATCAAAAACACATCACCAGCAATGAAAACAGTAATAAAAAAAAAATAACTTCCACATCTTCCTAATCTGACTTCTAACAAGCTCCTCTGTATTTAACAACCTGATGTGTAACAGAAGACGTTGATACAACACTGCACCTGTGTAATAAAAAGGAACTGGCTACAGTATTCACTTCTCACTTCACAATGATGGAAAACGGAAGAAAAACAAAACAATCCTGAAAATGCAACAAATATTTCAGGAGTAAGACGCTAAAAATGTGAACTCTGTATGCTCGAAGTGGCTGCTGTGTGAGGATGACACAAGATGGCAAAACGTGACCCCTGACCTCTTAGCCTGCTCTGTACCACCACCACAGGCCCTGTTGCAGATAAATATATATATATATATATATATAAATATATATGAAGACATGCACCGTTTAGGACCACAGGCTCATTTCTTTTGTTGATTGTAAAACAAAGACTGCACAAAGAACTAATACCCATGATTAAACCAGTCTTCCCTATACATTTTCTAATTAGCATCATGGCTCGTTAATTAAAATGATTTGAGAAGCTCTGTTCAAAAAGCCTTGAAAATTCCCTGGCAACCATTTTCCTCTTCTTCGTCTCTCACGCCATCTCTCTCATGAAAACTCTGCGACACACAAACAGATCCTGCAGCTCTCTCACACACACACACATGTAATCCTGCACGAATGCATGCATGCATGCATACGTGTACACGCAACACCTCCCCATCCCACCCACATACACGCATATAACCATCTAGCATGCACAGACACAGGCTGCTAGCTCCACTGACCCCAATAATACAACCACCCAAACAACAGCCGACGCCATTGGCTGAGTCCTTCTGGGGAATATATTCTCTGCCACTGTTGTCGTGGAAACAGCAGAAAAGCGGGGGACAGAAATGGAAGTGTGATTTTTTTTTTTTTCTTTCTTTCTCCTGAAGAAACGTGAAACTGAGGAGACTGATGAAGGCCGAAGAGGAGGGGAATCGCTGACGAGAGGTCTTTTTATTAAGAAGGGTGATCAAAAAAGCTGAGGAGGAAAATCCTGGCTTTCAGAGACAATCACTGTGAGTGTGTGTGTGTGTGTGTGTGTGTGATATTGAACATGGCCATGAGTGTGTGTGTGTCTGTGTGTGTGTGTGTGTGTGCGTGGGTGCAGTATATGCGGGTGCACCCTGCCTAAGCATGTGCTCAGTACATCCCAGTGACTGTGACTAATTGTGAGGCTCGGGTGCTTTGAGGCAATCCTCGGCATCTATGAATGACTCATGAAAAAGTGTTAATCTCCCAGCGGAGAGGGAAGAGAGAGAACCGAGAGGAGGAGAAGAATTTGAGGATGCGGAGAGGAGAGCACAGATTTTGCCCTGAACAGCATGTCTCTGCCGTCTCGTTTCCAATCCTGACGGAGGCAGATTACGCTCCCCCTTTCTGCGCTGACACATTTGGGACGCGTTCATAAGCTTCGGCTGGTGGATGGAGCGCTTAATGTCGTCCCTTTAAAAAAAAAAAATGCAGCCGCCGCAATAGAGATGTTATTAACTCAATGAGGCTATTAACAGTCTTGCTGGGGCTCAATTATAAGTCTTAGTGTGCTTAGTGGACACTATGACAGGATAATAACTGTGGTAAATAAGGCCACAGGATTGAAGTTAAGCTTCAGCTTTATTTCGGTGATGCTTGGGGGAAGAGAACGACTCCGGGTGAAGCTTAAACATCAAAGAGTCATCAGAGGGGGCTTTGTATCCAGGCAGCATCCTTTTATTCTTCCTCCTCTCGCTTCTCCATCTCCACCCATACCTCTGGAAGTCTTAGCGCCAGTTAAGAAATAAGGAACAACTGGAATAACGTCACTGAGGAGATGAACACTCGTGCTCGTCAGTGACATCTGCTGAGCAAACTGTGGAACGACAGCTAAACTCAAATCAGGTGGGGATCACACCTGTCCACTGTGCAACAGAAGGAGGGTGATAAAGACATAAAAATATATAAAAAAATAAAAAAGAGGGAAATAAAGAGAGAAAGAAAGGACATGAAAGACAATACTCTCACTCCACACAATCACGTACCGGTGAGCAGAGAGACTTTGTGGAAGGTGCCCTCCAACTTTCCCATGAGAATGTGCACGAAGCCATCTTTGGACAGATGCCCCGCCTCCTTGGAGCTCTGGTCGTAAACCACCACTTCCTGCTTCCTGCCCAGCTCCACCTGCACAAAGAATAAACAACAAGGAAGTGAGGAGAGTTGGTTTTCAGTGCTATTGTGGAAAGTATGTCAGGCTGCCAGAGCGAACAGGGAAGAGTTGGTTAATATGACTGTAAATGTTGTGAAAGTGCACGAACAGGACAGTGCTGTACGTTAAACATCTTATATGTTTCCCCAAACACTTGACCATTTTGCCGCCCTAGTATGCACCAGGAAGCAGCAAGCAGCAAAAACACTGCTGGGAGCTACAACAATAAACACTCAATGTGCAAGAGACTGCAACAGTCAGCAGGATGAACTACAGGTGATTCTCAAGTCGGTTATGAGGATATAAAGATTATGAATAATGCATGACGGCTGAGTGTTGCACTATGCAACTGTGACTCCAACATTTACTGTGCAGATACTGCTGAGAGGGTCGTTTGGCAGGTGATGTCAGTAAATTCATAAATGCTGGATGCGTTGCGAAGGGCGTAGACGTCCAATCCGTGCATCAGCGCGATGCTGTTACTGTCAGATCGGGAGAAAGATGAGAGGATGTGAGCATGCGCCCTTCTGCCGCCTCTGTGTGTGTGTGTGTGCATTTGCAAGAGAGAGAGAGTGTGAGCATGTGCATGTGCCTCGCTGTGTTGTTCCCCATGTTGTCAGGCAGGCTTTGGTCACATGACCGTCAGGCAGCGCCTACTGCAGCTATGAATCACTGCATCATTGAGTCGCCACTGGACAGGAGAGGAGAGAGGGAGGAGGAAGCAGAGCCAGTGGAAGGGAGAGGATGAAGGGGGTGGGGTTTAGCGGAGGAGATGGAGAAAGATGCAAGAGGAGAATAACCCATCACATTTCCTTTGTTTACCTTCACATACAGCGCAGCATCCTAATCTAAGATAACTGTTAGCTTTCAGGCACTTTCTCTGAGCGTGCCACTCGTCTCTTCTTCACTCTCTGTGTGCTGAAAGGCACACTGGTGACGATAGCTCATGGTACGCACAGGGCACACAGTGTGCCTGACCAATGTTTCTGCTTACAGAGCAGCTGCAGCAGAGCGCCTGGGCAGACAGCCACGCAGGTGATTTAGACAGGACAAGGTCAGTCCGTGAAGTCTGGTTACAAGTTACTCTGGTTCAGTCGTAGTAGTAGTTTAGCTCTGCCTGCCTGCACCCGGCACCACTGCTGAGAAACACTGATCACGTGGCATCTTGAGCGACTTCAAACAGCTTGTCTTCTTGTCTTTAAGATGTTTTGATGACACAGTTATGACGCCTGAAGAGAATTTCAATAACCTCTTCAAAGTTTTACATGCCCAGTAATTAGATTACTGATTTTTGCTTGTGGAGGTGCCTTGATGAGCCTGATTTCCTGTAATTGCCATACTGTTGACTACATAATAAAGGAATATAATGTCTCCCCAAATACTTAGATGACTGTTTTAACCATCTGGCCCAGTATATGCCCACATACACCTTATCAAGGGATATAATCAAGAGCAGCACTGTGGCTGGAGGCATTTGTCAGTGAAAGACATCAATGCAGAGATACAAATCTTTAAGTAGACATATTATGCTTATTTTCAGGTTCATAATTTTATTTACGGTTGCTACTAGAATAGGTTTAAATGCTTTACTGCTATCATACTGTCCTGTCTGTTTTAGCTCCTGTCTCTTTAAGGCCTCTCCTCTCCTCCTCTGATAGGTCAGCTCACACACGCCTGAGCCAGCATTGCTAACAACAACACAACACAACAACAACAACAAAGCAGCTGTGCTAAATTGATTTTTATGTGCCAAACTAGCTGCTGGGCATAAACTATGCAAATGTGTTGGTGTGGACTTTTAACTTTTTAACTTTCAAAACCTTTTACACAAGAACACTGAAGGAAAGTAAAGAAATAAAAAGGACAAAGTATAATAAGTCTTTAAATCCACTGCATTTGCCAAATTCCTCCTCACCTGCCCACAGCACGTTATCTTCATGCCTCTCCTTCTCTGTCTTTAATCCCCTGCACCCTCCATCTTTACTAACCCTGGATAATTTTGGCTAATAATCCTAATGGGATCGGATCTATTTTGGGCGCCTGCTCTAAACGCTTGAGGATTATGAAGGCCTTTAACTATACGTGCATGCATAAATACACACACACTGTACAAGATACTCAGCGGTCTTGTTTGTCAGCTTTGAGAAAAAGTTTGACTTCTAGGTTGAAAACATAAAAAATGAGCGCTGCAGTAAAAATAGAAGTGTTAATCAGTCTGTCGGACCAGCACTGAGTCACTCATCTTCACTTGCAAGTATTTTTTCTGAAGATGCAGACAGACATATGATCTCACTGTCTGCAATTACTAACTACCACTTCTCTTGAAGTTCTTGTTTTTGTTGATATAATGTCACAAAGAACTACAATTCAGCTGGAAAGGACGGAGTTAACGGTCGAAATATTGTTTTAATCTGTAGTTTCCAGGAAATCCATAGTAAAGTGTGATAGTATCATTCAATGTTTCAGCTAAGAGGATGAAATTACACCTCCACTTATCCCGTTTGAAAGCGTTCCCTGTCTCGATCTTGACAGAAGTGTATGAATGATAATACAAATAGACTGTTAAAGCTAAAAACTACTCCATCTCAGTATGTGATATGCAGTGAGTTTGCTGCAGTGTTAGAGGTCAACGACCCGAGGGAGCGTGGGGCTGGCTGTCAGACTGCAGCAGAGTGGTACAGATCCCTCATCCCTCTGCAGTGCTACAGCATCACTACTACTACTGTGCCTGGGCCAGGCGCTCTGACGCATGCACACTGCAGGTAAACAAGGAATGCCACTGGCAGCCAGGAGGAAAAAAGGAGGGGCAGTGGAAACAGAGAGAGAGGTGAATAGTGGGGGGAGAAACCAGAGGGATATGAAGGAAGCCCAAGATGGGGATGAGAGGGGAAACTGAGGGAAGCAGCTGTAGAGAGAGAGGAGGGGGAGGCAGAGAGAGACAGGAGGTGGCACTGGCAGACAAAACGCTATGATCCTCCTGCACCCGGACTTTCACCAAAGGATCTGACGGCTGGCATCACAGCAGGACACGGGGAGAGGTTATGTTTCTCCAGTCGGCAAGACATCGCAAGGAAAGCATGACAGAGAGTGGAAGAAAAGCCAGGAGGACAAGTGTTCACATTTGTAAAGGAGGAAACACTGAGGGGGGCTGGGAAGAGATAAAACTCCCTGCATGTCTCTTACTGACCCCTTGTTATAAAATATACAAGGAGTGGGAGGAAACCAAGGTCTGACACAGGGCTGTGAGTCAGGGCTCGGCCATACTGTCATTGCTCCTCTGTAGGGACTGTGTACACACACACACACACACACACACACACACACACACACACACACACACACAGACACACACGCACACACACACACACCATGAAACATAGATGACGGGCAGCGACTTGGCAACAAAACCTATCTGTGGAAAAATGGTGGAAACAGTCCCGGCGTGTCCGGTAAGTGAGGCATGGTTCCCCCCCCCCTGACCTCAGCAGTGTTGCTGACCAGTGACAAGGTCAGCGCTGAGCGACTATGTGTGTTTGTGTGTGAACCGGCCTGTGACACAACATCAGCACAAACAGGCTAAAAATGGCCCCACATTCCTGAAGCGCAGTCTGAGTCCTCTCAGCGTGCCCTCTCCGGGATGTCCCGCAGAAAACAAGTCGAATGCGGTACGAACTCGCCTCAACTAACGGCTCGGACTGTGAATATGGAAGATGTCGGAGTCGGAGCTTGTTCACTGCGGAAAACGCTGCACTTAATTCACGTACTTGACTCTGCACCTGACTCTGCATACAGTACATTACATACTACCAGAGGACCTGCTGCGACAGGCAGTGACCTCTCCTAGCAAGTCGGTTTAAGACTCCACCACACATGGTGCGACATATACCACCCGCCCCTGTAAAGATACCACCCTGGGGCCAGATGATGTCATTGACTGGCACCGGCAGCTGCCACTTCCATGTGTGTAGGTGTGATGTGCGGGTCACAGAGCCGCTGTGCTTCTATCTTTGTGAGGGCCGAATACAAAGAGGGTTGGAGTTAAGTGTTCAGGTAACAGGTTCAGGTTTGGGTTATGTCGCGGGGGTTAGATGTTACAGGTGAACAGGGGAAATATTTTAGCACAGATATCACCTTGAATCTCCTTCGATCGATAACTTGCATGAAGAGAAATATGCTTTGTATTGCAAGTTTTCTCAAATTTTTCATAACACATCTGAAAATTAGTTTTTAATCTGTTTTTATCAGAAAGTGCTCAACAGCCTTAAAAAATTGACCTGTGTTTAGAAATAAAATGTTATACAAATCAAACTATGATTGATGAATGACAAACCTTCAGAATATAGTTAAGAATTAAACTGGAAAGTTTTGTCCAGACAAGCATTTTAGCTCCAGTCACGTACGCTGGGCATGTGCGTGCCATTGTCAACAGGAAGTAGACTGTATACTTAACTAAAGGAAATACTATGAACAAGGCAAGACTGTTTGTCAGCAAAACATTTCAGGCAAAAGAGAAATGAGAACTAAAAACTGATTTGAACTTTTTCCTTTCACTTGTCTGAAAGAGCACATTTACTGGAAAATCTTAAAATTAACCAGCGCTTGAACAAACAATGTTTTCACCTGTAGTGTTCGTCCTTGTCAGAAGTGGAAAGTCCTCAAAAGTACAGTAATAGTCACTATCTCTGTGTGCATATATGTTTTTATATTTCAGACTTCAGAAGTTTTTGTTTCATTTTGTTGATGAATCAGAGTTGAAGGTCTTTACAGAGTTCATTTTGGGTTAGGGTTAGAGATATCTCTTTTTATCACTCCATAAACCATGAAAAAAAAATTATCAGGCTATGATTCATATATAAACAAACCTCTCTGTAAAAACCTGCAGGATACAGATAGGAATAAAACTGAAAAACGAGGTAATACGTAACTGCTACTGAAGCAGAGGTTTATGGCTCAGCGTATGAGGGTAAAATGATTTTGAGAAAACAGCCTTTAAAAGATTTGTATTATACAATTCAATACATTTTAAGACCAAAACTGTTGAAAAGTTGTTGACTTTAACTAATTAATACCACCATAAAACTTCCTTTTAGTTAAATAATTGTGTTTTTCTGATTTTTGTGTTTAAATACGCAACTGAAGAATGATCTAAATACATTTGCACAAACAGAAATATAACTAAAAAAAATGTGTATTTCAGGTGTTTTCCTGACATGTCATGAAAAGCAAAATAGCACAAAATCTGCATTAAAAAAAACCAGTGTGTTCACCTGTTGTGTCTTAGTTTTGTCATGAGCGGAAAGTCCTCAATAGTACAGTATTAGACCACTTGTCTGTGTCGTGTGTGTGTGTTTGTGTGTTTCAGACAAGGATGTGTCAGGGCTGGTGAAATTCCCTGATGCCTCATGTGCGGCGTGAGTTCATCACTGATCATTTAAAGAGATGTGGTCACCTGATCTGGTCACACCCTCACACCCCTGAATGTCAGAGGACCTCTGACACACACACACACATATATATAAATATACACACCAGGCCCCACATACTGTCGATTACACATTCATACGCAAGTAACGCCTGTAAACATTTACCCACAAGTGTACAATTTCTCTCTCTCTCTCTCACACACACACACACAGACTAAATTGTTGTCTATAAAGAGCACATGCATGCTGTAAATCCGGTTTCACCACGTCACCCTCCTCACTCTGTATATAATGAAAGCCACATTTCATTTTCTGCAAATCATCTGCGAATCATTCCCTCCATCTTTCATCTGCATCCACGAATTAAAAATACATTTTTTTTTTTACATAAAACTTTGCTCCTGCAGTCTGAAACTATATCCAGAGTGTGAGTGTGTGTCTGTGTCAAACAGTAAGGATCCTCAGAGCAAACAATGATTCATGCCATGACCTCATCAAAGCAAACACATGACATATCCGGCTCTGTAAAAAACCACCGCCAGCTACAGCGTCTTTGTTTGAACTTGGCAGAAGAAAAAAAAAATGTGAATGAAACATATGAAAAAATTCCCAGAGTTTGCCTTCTGGGTAATCTGGGAAACAATCCACGCAGTGAGTCATCAGCTGAAGTTCTCGGTTCTGAAGCTACTGTCAAGGCAGATGATGCATCATGTGTTGCCCTTCATTTCGAAACACCACACAGGGAACTTCTGTGTTCAGAACAATACCATTATGAAAACCTTGTTTATGTCTTTATATTGACTTAACTATTACAGGAACATGGCCTCAAACATGACCTCGGGAAAAAAAATGGCAAAAAACTGGACTGGCAGCATGTTTAATGAGTAACTATCTGTCGCCTGTGCTAAATGTTAAATGGTTTTTTAAATTACTTTGTTGTTAACAGAGCCCAACAGTCAAATCTATGTATGTTTTTTAGATTGTGTGGTTTTACAAAACAGCGTTATAATAGTCCTGCAGTGATGTAAGAAAACATGATAGTTTGGTCACAGCATCATGATTTTAATGGGTTTTTTTCAGTAAAAATGAAAATTGTGATAAAATAATCGCAATATGCTTTTGTTACTATATAGTACAGCCATAGAACATGTTTTCACTATATGAAAAGCATAAAATGGTCTTTAAATGACAATTATATCACAAAAGTAGTTACTGTGACAGGCCTAACTGTATGGTGCCCTGTGTCTGACATTTTAATAACAGGCAAAATCATGTTGTCTTTGTTTATTTCTTTACTCAATCTCATGAATACTCGCCCTTGATTCTCTCTCATCACGCGTCAACATGGTCAGAGCACTTCCAAGGAGGATAAAAACAACATACGGTGCTTCATAGTGGAACTGATGGAAGATCTTCTTCCTTGCATAAATGCATTAGTTGGTCACGTGCAGTCTCCCCTCTGTGCGAGACGGCAGGGCACTCTGCCAGTCCTACCACAATAAAATTACAGACGAGATCACAGACCCATCGCCGGGCTCTCTCTTTACTGCTGCTAACCATTATACCAAACAACAACAGCTGATGAGTGTGTTGTTATACAACACGTGAAGACGTATCAGAGTGTCATTACCGGTGAAGGACTTTACTGAAAACAAACCAACGCTAATAATTCTCTGTGTCAGTGCTCAGTGTTTGTGACTCCACCTGTCACAAAGGCACAATGCTATCGGCAAAGGAAAAGAGGATGGTTTAGCCTGGGATCTGTTAACCTGCTGATTGTTTTTTTAATTCATCTTTTGGTTTATTGTTGACAAAGCCCATCACAGGTTCCCCAAGAAAGCACTGATTGTTCAAATTGCTTGTTTAATCCAAACAGCAGCATAGAAATTGAAAGTATTCACCTTAAAATATGACAAAACAGAGAGAAGCAGCAGAGTATCACACACGTGATACATTATCAAAATGATTATTTGCTTTTCAGAATTTGTTGAATTGTTGTTTTTAATCAGTGGCAGAAAGATCAGTCATCATCAAGGAGTACGTGGTGCTGATTCTAGTTTTGAGCTGGACACACTCTCTTTTTCCAAAATGTTTCCACAACATCTGTACACCCCACACGTGTGGAAGTCAATGTAATCAGATTTTGTTAGCGGAAACACTCGATTTTACAAGGTCACTGACAAACACAGAAAACATTTTGATGTGGATGGGTCACATCTGGCTGATACCTGATCCACTTAACTGGGTCAGTATGCCGATCGAGCGGATTGTTGAGTTTAGACCAAAAAATGCCAAATCACAGGAAAATGTGATGCTCTATTTGTGCCGCACAATCCACAAAACTAAAGCCTCTGAGACTTGAAACATGCTTGTGGTTATAAATATTTAACTTCCACTGACAGCTTGTAAGAGTAGCGTCTGTCTCTACGACTCGGCTGCTCTACTCTTGGTCCCATTCATCAGAGAGTCCGTGCCCGGCGTACAGGAGGACGGGTGCTTCCCCAGGCCGGCTGCTGGAAGTGAAAACCTCTGGGTCCATCTGTCAGGTCTGCCTGGCCCGGCTGTCCCCGCCACAGCAGCAGGGATTAGCCGGGCTTAAGCCAAGAAACCAGCCGCCTGCCCTCCAGCCTGTCAGAAAAGGCACGAGGAAGCCCTGTTCCAAACTAAGCCTGTGCCATCCCTCTCCCAGCAGAGGTCCACCATCACCTAACCTACTGTATCCAGCTCGCACTGACCTACATTAATAGAGAGCATAAATAAAGAGGTTATGAAGGGGATGGGACGTGAAAGGGAGAAGAAAGAGGACACCATTTTGATCGCTGCTGTGCTGCTCATGGATGTTCATTCAGCTCAGTTAACTGAAGCGTTGGGAGCTTCTATGAAAGAGGGTGAGTGCAGCGCCTTGGGGGATGCAGGCTATTAGCGCTCAATGGGATGTGAGGCGGGAGGCAGCCGGGGAGGAGGCGGGAGGCTGCAGCCCATCCATGAATACCCTCAGTGCTGCTCTCCCGCTTCCTGCATTCACTTCCCCAACAAAGAGCCACAATGGTGTCCTTTGCTGTCTTGGCTGGCTGAGGCGGCTCCTGGCGATGCTCAGAGCCATGTGGGGGGTAGCGAGGATGGTGTGTGTGTGTGTGTGTGTGTGTGTGTGTGTGTGTGTGTGAGGGGTTAGCTGGGAGCCGGCTTTAACACCACACAGCCAGTCTGCACGTGCCCAGCCCGCGGCCTGCCAGTGGCCGCACAAAAGGGATGATGTCATGCTTAGCCAATAACAAAAGAGTCTGGGTCCGTCGGGCCCTCCTCTCTCACACGGCTAGTTCCAGCTTTATCCAGCCTAGCATTAATCGCAAGCCTTATCCTCTTTACTAGGGAGGTGGGGGATGGATAATGACAAACCAGCCTTGGGGCAACACCAGATAGGGAGAGGAAGAGGAGAGGTACAAGGAATTAATGATGGAGGAAGACACAAGATTGTGGGAGACAGACAGACATTAGGTTGTAAGTGAGAGAATTCAGGAGGAAACACGGCTCGATGGGGTGCCACAGTGTGAGACCGGCCAACCACTGGGCCTCACACAGCGATGGACCCAATAGACCTGGTGTAGAAACACACTCAGGCTTGCAGCACTGACTCAAGTAATGAAACTCAAAGTCTGACTAGATCCAAAAAACCTCTCACACGCCACAGCCCTCCAGCTCTCCAGCTTTCCTTTTGTTCGTCTTGTTTTTTTTCTCCTGCTGCTTGAATCTGTAGATTCCAGGAGCAGGTCATGCATCATCATGACCCGAAATAAAAACCCATTATCCGAGCAAAACTAGGATCTTTTTCCGTCGGGATGAGTCATGAGAAGCAAGGATCTCTCCTGTGTGGCCTTCAGGCCCAGCAGCTTCTTTTGTATCCAGGTACATGCAACTAACACAAGAGGTGTTATACAAGATCCTCGTCCAATAGTTAATAGTGGTGAATTTTGAGTGAGAAGAAAGGCATGTGGGTTTCACTGCCAGAAGCCCTCGCAATAAAGCTGAATTAGGACTAATTGGTATAACAGAGAGTCGGTGAGAAACAGCAGGCGCATGGGGACTCTCCGCCAATGTACCAATTATACAGACGCTATTAGCTGAACTGGAGGTCATTTGACTTGAGAAAGTAACAATAATCCACAGTTCTCCTCCATTTTTTTACCGTCTGACCGTAAGGAAAGTGTCAGTCACCTACAAGCGTCAGCTGTAATCCAACAGGAGCGGCAAAAGCAATAATCTACAGCAATAATGTGTAATTATTTGCCATTTGGTGGGCAGGGCGTGTTTTTGGTGATTAAAGCTCTCGAGCTGTGCACCAAATGGAAATACAGAGTCAGTTTGTTCCCTGCCCCTCTGGGGACTGATACTGTATCTATGGGGCATAAAACGGGAGCAGGTAATAAATCACATTGGTAAGTAGGTTCAGCAGACTTGAGATGCGTCGCAGGTCAAACTCTCCTTCCTGCTCCTCCTGGCAACCAGGAAGTAAAACAACAAAAACAAGAGTATCGTCATTTTATTGACTGTCATTCAAACCCAACGCGTCACACCTAGAAAAAATATGTCAACCACTTGTAATGTGTCATCGTCGGCCTCAGTGATTCAGCATTTTATTGCATTGTCAAATAAAAGATCTGAAGAATGAGCGCCACAAGGAAGAAGGATTTCACCAGCCAGCCATCTCCTCAGCTTTGTGTTAATGTGCTCGTCCGATCACGTAAAAATGTTGGCTGATGTTGCACACGCAAACTACACAAGGCCACGAAACGCACAAACTTCACCCCCCCTCCCTGCTTAGGTTTCCCCTCTCAGAGTTCCTTCAGTTTCACACAGCGACTAAAAATACAGGAGACAGCATGCCATGGGGTGGACAGGCCATGGAAAAAAAAGGCTGTCATATTCGCAGGAGAAGTCATGGAAAACGCGTGGATCCGATTACAGGGCCGCTGATAAGCGACGAACCTACAGTACGCCCGCCTGTCCGCCCGCCAAATATAGCACCCCGCTGACGTGGTGTAGCACGGAGGAGGCCTATCTAGAACCAGAGCGGCACTCGGGTTAGGCTGTCGGAAATGTTCTGAGAAGAACCCCGTGGAGATGTTAAGGAGTCAGTGTCACTCGGGAAGGGTGAAAAATTGTGAAAGAAAAAGGGAAACGTCTTTGCTCTTTGTGCGTCTCCTGTATTTCTAAATAACAAAGAAACATACAATGAACTTCCTCTTTTACATACATGACACATACAGCATTGCTTTACCACTAAAGCACAGGAGAGTGAACCCAAAACTTTAACCCTTGAGCTGCAGACCAACATATTTCCTGTTGCTCAGGATATAGAGGATATTTTGTCACAGACGTCCCTGCTGCATTCGTGTTTTGCATTCCCCTGCTGATTCTGCCGCCTCTGCCGAAACAAGCAATATCAAGCTGACTTGTCCTAACGCACTGTACTGTGAACGCACCATTTCAATTTCCAACCCTCATTTGCAAGATGAGTCACTTGGTTTTTCTTTGTGTGCCACACGAGTCTCATGCATTTTTATTCATACACTCAGATTTTTAACAGGGTCAAGACTGTCAACACGGGGCACCAGTAGGTGTGGCTCTTTCCAAGAGTGAGAAAAACACACTTGCAAGCACCTCCAAAGTTCACTAATTAACAAGTTATATTTTGATTGTTTCATTTGTACAAAAACCCAACTGTAAAAACAACAATTCGCTGTGTGACTGGGATTTTGTGCTGGATTAGTGAATTGGTGTGGATCCAGGAAAAGGCTTTCTAAGATCTCACTCACCTTCACCTTGCCGTTGGGTTGCAGCAGCTCAGTGACAGACACCTTGTCCTGCTGCAGTCGCCTCTTCACCAGCTTGGAGCAGCAGACGTTGACTGCGCCTTGCACGTGCGACGCGTTGTACTCAGAAAACGTCCTGCTGTCGATCACCAGCAAGCGGCCCGTTCCTCTCTGGATGAGGCTCGCCAGGCGCTTGATGTCCATGGCGCTTCTCTTGGTCGGCCCTTTCTCCCCTGCCATGATGTACGAGGGGTGCAGCGGTCACCCTGGGTCACAGACGTGAGGTAGCGAAGGGATGGGGGTATGTGGAGGAAGAAGGGTAGATGAGAGAGGGGAAGGTGGAGGAAGAGACAGGGAGGACGAGGATGAGGAGGTCAGCGGAGGAGGGCTACCAAGGGAGCTGGCGCTGAGAGATCCATGGTGCCTGAAACAGGAAATGGAAGAGTTAGAAAAGAGGAATCATTCAGTGGTTTATTTCAGTGCTGTTATTGTCCAGCAGTGACATTCAAAACTGCCACTGTCAGCTTTGAGATGCTGATGACGAGACAGCTGATGATCGGACATGAAGGGCGCGATCACCTCTCGTCCCGAGCTCGCCCACTCACGCCCAGTGCAACAAAAAAACAACACTCAGACCTCGCTGCCACAAAGCGACCATGACGGATTAATTTCGCATTCGTTCCAAAACCACAGGCGAGCGCACGTTGTATTTTTATGCATCTTTGATCAGCTGACTTTGAGCACCTTGAATATTAAAAATAGCCACAATGCTAAACAAGAATATAAGAGTTATTTTGAGGCTTAAAAGCCGGCTGGATCATCCGCCGGGATTTGTCAGTCCTGAGATCTGACGGAGTATCACACATCCAAAGACTTAACTTAGACATGCACGACAGTCAAACGCGCGTGCGTGTCTGTGTAAGTGTGTGTGTGTGTGTGAAGGTTGGTTGTTGTTGATCGAGGGTCTCTTGTACGGCAGCTCATGAAACAGGAAACTGAGGGCGTGAGATAAATTAAGCTGGGGGAATTCAGAGAGCAGGTCTGGACACAGGCAAACAGCCTGTGTGACATCCTGTGTATGTGTGCGTGTGAATGAGTGTGTGAATGTGAGTGTGAGTGTGTGTGTGTGTGCTGCAGAGAGCCGTCCATAAACTTGACGAACTGCCTCTTCTCCCATCTATCACTACCAATCACTCTGATCTCCTCCCCGCTCACGTTCACCACACCGCTTATACATTTAACATCCACACGCACAAACAACAACATGAGAACAAAATATGACAAAAATGCCAGTAAACATATGAATAAAAGCCCCGCGCAGGTTGAGGACCACTTCCTTGACCAACCAGGTGTCATGCGACAAGTGAGAAGGTCAGAATGTGAATGCAGTCGTGTTGTTTTATTCATCTACAGGCACATGGTGTCATGAAAAATGAATGGGCCTCCTCTCATTTACCCCAAAGCCTAAATGGGAGCTTTAAACCGCGGGTGAAAAGGGAGAGTACGACTGATAGAGGTGTAGGAACTGATGAAGTAGAAATACATTAAAGCCTTGGCATAATTTAACACCAGCGCACTAATCACATCATTAAAGAGGGGAGAAAAGGGGAAGCGACAGGGAGAAACGGCAAGATAGCGAGCCAGAAATAACAAGAACGCTTCATGTAGGCGACGAGAAACAGTAGAAAACCGTCTACTGTACGTGAAGCAGAAAAAGAAAAACATTGTTGAGAAGGTGGGCAACTGAGAGAGAGGAGAAACTGGGTCTTCTGATCATTGTCTTGGGAAGACGTCCAGGCAGCTCTGCTCTGTAACTTTTCACCTCTGTTCTGACACCAGCGCCGTGCAGGGAGGTAACAAAGGATGTTTTTCAGCGAGAATCTCTCCAGCCTAGCAACTCGGCCTGCTCAAGGTAAGGGAGGGGACGGGCTGTCAGGATGGAGCGAGGAGGAAAGAGACGAAGAGAGTGCTTGAAAGAGAGGGAAAGAGTAAAGAAATCATTCTCATAAACTAACTCGCAGGCGACTGCACTGAGACCTAAGACGTGGATGTGGAGTACATAATCATACGTCTGCTACAGGCTGCGCTGGGCCAAGCCTGAACATAGATGTACACATGCTGTTGCTGCCTGGCAACGTACCTGATGCAAGCTCGGCTGCACTGGAACATGGAGGAAAATCTGAGATAGACAGTAGCAACTGCCTGCACTGTAAACACAGCCAAACAGCTGCTGCATCAGAAAAGTAGCTACTGTACAGTAAAGGCATGTGCAGCAGACACAAACAAGTCCAGAACAGACACATCTTAGTTAGATAAAAAATGTAGGATGGTCGAGTCATGCAGTGAAGAAGGTTAGTACACAAAGTCCTCTGGGCAAACATAATGCAGCTTATATCTTGAGAAAGCCACACAGACAAAATAAACCCAGTTAATCTCTAATCTCTCTGTGTGTGTCACGGTGAAGACTGATGTGGATTTTTTTGCATTCGTTCTTCCAGCAAAGCATAAATTTTGTGACCTGCAGCGATGAAGCACATGAACATACTGACACAGTGACATTTCCCCACTACTCCATGATGTGCACCCCAGCAGCCATTCTGCACAAACCACTAAGCGTAGCTGCAATGCCAGCACACTCCCCCCTCCCACCACCACCACCACCACAAACAGCCCCTGCCTGCCACATTACGACCTGCCCCGTCACCTGTTATACCATACCTTATATGGCGCGGAGCCCTTCAGCCAAGCAGCTAACAACACAGCTTTCCAGCGGTGTGAGTCCTTCTCCCTCTTTTTTCTGTTTCCCTGCTGCTGAGCACAACATCGGATGCTGCATATGTCTAATGGCGACTGCTCTCCCACCCGCCCAGCTTTTCTCTCTCTCTCACTTTTTTCTCTCTGAATCCCTCCTTCCTCCTCTATCACTCTTTTCTTGCTCTTGTGCAGTGAACGAGGACGGGGAGGGGAGGGGTGTGCAGGTTTACATGTGTGGCAGCAGGCAGAGGGAGAGACTGGTGCTCTGCACCTTTCTACGCCGCTAAACAACCATCCAATGATAACTTTGCTCCCGGTGGACCCTGTTTGTGTGGGCAAGAGAGGAGATGATAGGAGGAAGTACAAGGAAACAGAAAAAGATAGAGACAAGGAAAATATTATAACATGGATAGGGAGAGAGAGAGGATGATGAATGATACAAGGAGGGAGCACAAACCTCAGTGTGCTTACTCAGCACAACAACCCCGACCCCCTGATGCAAAACCATCTTTCTTACTCCATCTTTGCATCCACGCAGAAAAACAATCAGAAGCAAAAAAAACAAACAAGCTCCTCGAAACTAAAATAGGCAGCAGCCAGGAGCTCGCTGCGAGGCTCAGGCTGAACGGAGGAAAACAAGCCGAGATGAGAGAGAGAGAGAGAAAGACAGAGAGAGCGATGAGACCGAGACAGCGTGTACAGGCCCGGAGCAGATTCTGTGGTTGCCATAGAAACAGCCCGGTTGGGGCGAGCAGGGGGCACGAGGAGGGCGATGGCGATGGGATGCTACTGGTGCTGACGCTGGATCAGGATACAAGCTAAAAACTGACAGCGTTACATACTCTCACAACTTCAGCTGTGGGACTACAACCAAGTGGCTGTGTTCCCTTAAATAACAGAGGATGAGATTTTAACGGTGAGGTCGTCTACACGTTGTTGATTACAAATATTTGACATCTGGTCTGACCCATCCAAATTTAGCATCACTCCATCTATACGTGCCCACAGTCGGTCGAAAAACAACATCCTTCCGATCGCTTTTTCAAAACCATAGTCCAAAAGTTGAAGACGGACAAAGGTTGAAGCAAAGCAGTTACACCTGAAGTACTGGCTGAAGGCAGGAGAACCAGATCAACTGGTCCATTTTGAAGTGTTTTCTCAACTAGCTGGGGAATTTAGATATCTGAATCTACCTTCAGTGCCTCCAAAGTACTGGACTTTTCAGTTCTGCATCACTAAAAGCACGAGGAGCATTAATTCATGTACATGGATGACAAAACTGCATTTAAACAGAGCGTCAGCGTACACATGTATCAAGCATGAAGAAAGCATAATGTTAACATTCTCATGCATGACCCAGGGTGTCTACACGAACTATCATTAGGGGTGTAACAACACATCGATCTGGATCGATATATCGATTTAATGATCAACGACCCAATAGCATCGATTCATGTCGCCGCCATCATTAAGATATGTCTTTATTTTGAAATTCCCATGGCACGTCTGTCATCGTTTCCGTCCATGAGCAACTCCTAGTTGCTTTTCTTGAGTTGATATAAATGTAACTGATTGTGTTAAATGAAGTCATCTCATATCCATCACAGGCCCCTGTATCGAATCGAGCCCAAATTGCATTATGGCAGATTTTGTGATATCGGTAAATACTGTATTGTTGTCCAAAAACTCGATATAATATCATATTGTGATGAAACTGAAACTAATTTTTAACCAAATTTAAAACAAATTTGCCGACGACTCATCTTCTTCTTATTCAGGCATTATAGTGAAGTATAAAGATATGTAGTATATGTGTAGGTGTGCAGACAGAGGTAGGTTTTAAATAGGAATACGGTTATCAGAGCGAGTTAGGTTAATGAACACCAGGTTGCCAACAGGTAAGTGCATGTATAATGTAAAAAGACAGTATGGCTGCAGCAGTTTTAAGCCATACCAGGGTATTTAAACATAAACATACTGTGTGCATTTGTTTATCAGATTATAGGGATGGATAAATCAAATCAGATAAAATGTTTATGGCAGTTAAGACGTCACATATTCAAATGTAAGACTTTTTATTTACCTCTAAGGCAAGTGCAACACTTTCGCTTCTCGACTAACTGATTAAATTATTCATCGTGCATCACTCAACAGCTGATTTGATGATCAAATGAAATGTTAGTTACAGATTTAGAGGCATTATTTATTTTTTTAAATGACTGCAATACATTGTTTTCCAACTAAAGAGGGAAGAGGAAATCCCAGAGATCTGGAAATTTTCATAAATCATCAACAGACTTTACTGTTACTCTTTACAGCTGATAACAAAAGAGTGATAATAATAAAATAAAAAAAAGCTTCTCTGTAAGAGGTCAGTAAGACAAAGACAAAGTGACTTTATCGCCACATAATGGATAACTCATGCAGGCATATTCATACAAAAAAACCATGAGCCGAGCACGATGGACCGGCTCAATAATGCCATATCAGACATCAGGGAAGAAAGGCAAACACAAAGAGAGCAACTGGAGGGCAACCAACGCTGATGTAATACCATCCAGGTTATTCATTAACTCCCTGCATAACGTCACCTGTGGCCAGAGCCTTGAGTAGACTGATATCAAGCTGCCTCTGCAGCTCACACAATGAGAGACATGAGTTGTTTGTTTGGACCACAAACAATGACATCATCCGAGCATGTCAGGCCCTTTACTCTGCGCCACAGGCTCTCTCACCGACTAAAAGTTTGCATGTGCGTGTGTTTACACACCGTCTCTTTGTCGAGTGTCATTTACGCTTTAAAATGCGACCACATGAAGGGAGTCTGCAGGTATTCAGGCCAACGCTATCAACACAGGGCTGCTGGAGGGATTACAGGGTCACCGGTGGAGCGGAACCAGGAGGAGAACGTAGAAACAAGAGTTGGAGATCGTGTTTGGGTTTTCGCTGATGTGCTTTCAAAACACTGCTGAATTAATCATTAGTTACTAGATAAGTGTTGTTTTTAAACTGTTTAATGACAGTTTTCATTAGAGCTGACTTCTCAGAACACTTTTCTTTGAAATGAAGGGAAATGTCGGGCTGCAAATCAGAAATATTTCCATTATTCCTTAACGTGGCTGCACGATAGGATCATTTTTCATTATAATTTCTTTTATTTTCACTGACAAACACTTTTAAAATCATGACGATGTGACATTTGTTGTCCAGTCCCACATTTTTATCTTTATTAAAAAAAACTGCAGCACCTTTGTATATTGCACTTAGCCGTATTGCAATTTCGATTATAATCCGATCATTTAATCTGCTGTTTCCTTGACGGACAGATGAATTGCTCCGTCTAAAAAATGTTGTGTTAAAACTTCCTATTTTGTCTGAAAGCCTGACACATGTAGTTTATTCTCACAGGAGACAACGAGAAGCAGAATAACCTCCAAGTTGAAGCAGTTCTCAAAATAATTAATTCATTTCAACAGACTAATAAACTGATTAGTTTATAATTCTCTGACTAAAACTAAATACAATCCTGATATCAGCTACCATGCTGCTAAACTGTTGTCTTCCTTTCCTTTACCACGTGTTTTAACTTGTTTTTAACACTTAACAGTGTTTTGTTTCATTTTTTTTTGTATGTAAAGACAATAAAGTGAATCTGAATGTCCCTTGTCCACAATAATCAGATAATAAACTCATCTTAAATAACACTGGATGCCTTCTGTGTGTGGCTGGCAGCGCTATATAAAGCTGGATGTAAATAATACATGCAGTGATCACAAATGGGGGTTAGTAGAGTGACAAGCCTGGGAAGTGTAATACAGGAGAGATTAAAAAAAAAAAACAGTGCAGCATGATGTTACAGTGATCATGTAATTTGGGGAAAAATCGATCCCTGGTTTGGCAGCAGAAGCATCATCACACTGTAAACAACACAACCAGGTATAAAACCATCCTGGTGCCCCTTTAATCAATACTCTCCGAGCGCGCTCCTGCAAATTGCGGGGGTCATATAACAAACCGGGACTACCCCGCACTCTGCCATCACAGTAATTACGACATGATGCACATAATAGACAGAAAAATGCGGGGGACATCATCCCCGTCTTCAGATGACGGGATGAGGCGCACAAAGAAAAGACGCTGGGACGCTGTGGCCTGTTCGATCACTGTTAATAACAATGATGGACGGTGAGCGCGCTCGTGGCGGACTATAATAAACCCGACCTAGATTAGAAATAAGAATAGCGCACAGTGCGGGACATTTCACAAACGCAGCATCGAGACATTTAAAAGTAATCGGGGGGGAGGTGGGAAACCTTTTCCCCCCTCTGTGTTGTTGTGACGCGTGGATGTGTCCGCATGCGAAAAATGTTGCCTCTCCATTGATCGGACGCGGCTGTGATGAAATTAAAAACAGGAAACGCAGGAAGAAAAAAAACACCTACCTTTAAAAAATGATGAGCAGCCAGGTGTAAAAATAAATAAAAAATAAAAAGGTATCGATCACTTGAAGCCAGGACGCGGGGGTTTAATTCCCATTATAAGACGGGCGCGCACATGAAGTGTGTGTATGGAGAAGAGGGGAGGGGGGGGAGTGCGCGCTGACAGACTCGCCGCAGGAGGGGAGGGGGAGAGGAGGGAGGAGAGGCACGAGCAGATAGCGAGCTGCTAACCTAAAGCTAGCCCTGCGACGCACTTTACGCACTTCACTCCATAACAGCGCATTTTTGTCGGGAACACTCACCTCGGGCTCCACGCTGCTCCTGTGCGTTATTCAGCTGGCCTCCATGTGTGTGTGTGTTGGGGGGGGGGGCACCGCGGCCCGTGTCTTCATGAGGCTGGCACCACCCGGGTGTTTACCTGGCTGGAGGGGGATGGAGGAGGACGGCACAGCTGACGGAGGGTGACAGCGCCAGGAGCAAACGAGACATGAAAGCGCGGTGACAAACCCCCGTCCTCTCTCTCTGTGTGTGTCTCCTTCTGACCAGGAAACGTGGACGAGCTGGTGGAGGAGTTGGTTAGCTTTTGCTAGGCTAACTGTTAGTGTGTGTGTGTGTGTGTGTGTGTGTGTGTGTGTGTGTGTAGGGGTGGAGGTGGAGGAGGTGGAGGAGGAGGAGGGGGGGGTTAGTTACAGAAGGTGCACTTTAGCACTTGAACTAAAGCGATGAGGTCATGGTTCAGCAGGGAGAGGAGAGAGAGAAAAAAAAATATGTGAGGTTGACGTCACCTCTAGCCAATCAGCGCAGGCGGCTCAGGGGATGGGTGACGTCAGCGCTCTGAGCTGCGGATTAAAGGGACAGTCCGGAGGTTTTTTTTAAATTTTTTTTTTAAAGGAGACGCGCTCGGAGGAGGGAGGTGCAGTTGCTGGGCAGAGTGATGCAGGAGGAGACATCAACAAAAGAGAGATGGTCCTCCAAAGCTCATCAGCGCTGATTTTAATATTCTGTCATAACACTCAGTCACTGCAGTGTCGCTCCTGGATGCACCTCTTTGTTTCCGTATAGACTGACTGAAAAATGTAAACAAAGGCTGAAGGGGTGTAAATCGCAAGTTACATCGACGATACCATATTATATCGATTCTTTGCACAACGATACGATATTTGCCTGATATCACAATGTATTTATATTACTTTCCGATGTCTTGCATTTGAATGTGTGAGGTCTTAACTGCCACAGACATTTTATCAATTTGCTATTGGATCATTGATTATTGAATCGACATCGATCCGGATCGGTGCATCATTACATCCCTAATTTGAACCCTAAATGTGGGTTTTCTCACAGATGTTGCAACGAAATCCTTGCCGATCAATAATCAATGAAGATCAAAAAAGATGACAAAAGGATGTAGATGCTAAATGTTATTCTGCACACCAATCATTTTTGGCTTTTTCTGAAAGTAAGTAAGTAAGTAGGGTCAAATGTTTTTGACCCAGTAAGCACACCTTTTTTGTATTATTTATCTTGCTATTCAGACTCTTCTCCTGCAGGGACTGGTTCTGGTTTTATTTTGCCATGTTTACACCACGTGGTCCTCATCAGACACACAAAACATTTTGATTTGTTTCGTTTGAACATGTTTCCTGAAGCTGAAGCTCAAGTTCTCAAACCTCTCAACAATAAACACTGAAAACACTTCAAATCAAACACTGCACTCAAAACCATCTCCTCTTATAGATCTCTTACAAAGCATCAATTTAAACACTGCTGCAATAAATCTAAAACACTGACATTAAAATAGTGTATATATACTGTATGTTTGGGCTTCATGAGGCCATATATACATATTTGCATGTATAAAAATGTGTCTGAATAGTTTCCTTCTTCTCATACATAGACTGTTGCCACACTGTAATACAATACTGTGAATATATCATATGATACTGTCTTGATTATTGTTATTTATATCAGAGTAAGACACTAAACTCACAACCCAGCTTCCCAGAGTCAGTCACACATATCATCGGCTCACCTTCCTCCTCCTCCTCCTCCTCATGTCTTGAAGACAATGTTGTAATAAAGTACTGCAATCATAACATATCATACTTATCAAATTTGCAAAACCTAACTATTGCATAATGTTTGCGTGCTTTAACTGCATGATATGGGAAAAAGCTATATAATAAATGAACCCAATAATACTAATATTCTGATAAAGTAGCTATATGAGAATAAATGCTCGTCTCAGACTGTGATCTTCTGGTTGAGGCTCACACCTGCGAGACTTAAAGCCTCGCAGGTGTTTCAATTAAGTCTGGCTGATTGCGACTCTCATTAGGCGGCAGTCTGGTGAAGCTATGCTGGAAAATACATGACGTCATCGTCCATCCATCTCTGCTTAAAGAGAGACAACGATATATTCTGGTTTACAGACATTAACACTGATTCTGTCCACATTCTCACTAATAACCACTGAATGAAACAGTTGTAAAATGGGTGTCGGGTGTTTTTGAATTCAGTCTCATGAATTCTTCTTTTGTTTGATTGAAAGCCTTTGTTCTTCTTCCTCTGCCATTAACTGTGTTTGTGTGTAAGCAGAGGAAGCGGCAGGGTGATGGAGCTGTTAGGTGCAATTACATTGTGCATACTGACACCTAGTGGTACTGATGTTTAACTGCACTCTGTGGTCCAGGCGAGAGAGTCGGCCGCAGCACAACATGCAGCCAACACAGGTTTTCCTGGAGGTAAAAGCCCCAACAAAGGATGGTTTGATCGGGAGGTAGGAAGAGTCGGAGACAGCAGCACAGATTCATGAAAATCTACCTTTATTTGGATGCAAAAACTCACAACTTAAAGCGATACTGTAGCAGAGGAGAGAAATACTGGTTTGCTGGTTGGTTGTATGTCTGACTGTTTGGCTATTTCGTCATCCCCGTTGTTTGATCAGGTAAGCATTGAAAACAAGCACTCAAAATAAAAGCTTGTACAGTCAGGTACGCTGGACATTATCAGAGGATTCTGTCAAAAGTCTTGACAATATAGATTGTTGCTTTTCTGATCAATCCCAGTACAGTTTTTCCTCTTAAGAGTTCATTTTGGCAGTTGAATTTGCTAGTTGATTGGATGTTTTTATGAATTGGTCCGAGTCCACACAGTTAACTCCATCCTCTGATAATATCCACGACTGTTGATCTGATGCGTTAAGTCGAGATAAAAGTGTGATTTTTTTTTTGTTACATAGAAAAACTGTCTTCACCGTTTTTAGCTGCCTTTTTACACATAGCAATTATTTCTCGTGTTGTCAACCGAGAGCGGCCTAAGAGTCACAGATGGATTCGACGGGGGGACTGCGTAGAAACTCAGTCTGAGGTAAAATTCTCCAAGAAAAAATAACGATAAAAACGTACACAGAAAGCAAAGCATATTAAAGCAAAGCCTAAAGGCGTAAAAGTAATAATACTGAAGACCGAACGTAATCTATTTATTTTTCTGTACTGTAAGGTAACTTAGGTAGTTGTCACATTTGTGTTCTGTCAAATCTTGCAAATATAAACCGATGGTTTGATTCCACAGTATGAGCTACATTCCATCATGGTGTAAACGGAAATATACACAAGGCATCTACTCGAAAGGATTGTATCAAAATGTTCTAAAAATATCTCTGGTTGGTTTCACAAAAGCAAACTGTATCAAAAGCATTGGCCGAGAGCAAGCAATATAGTAATAGGCTTAAAACCCTTTTTACACAACAAAAAGCAGGACAACCAATCACGTCGCTTTGATTGTGGACCTATGGAGTCCCATACAGCACATGCAATCCATTAAAACTCAACACAATTCGAAAAACACAATACGGGAAAGAAAATAACTTTTACAGCTGAACATCAGAGACAACCTTAAGTTGGTCTATTGTGCTTCATACAGATTAGGCCTGGCCTGTCTATACAACAATCATGGGCTGCTTACTTCACGGATGTGTTCAAGCTACTGTTGAAAAGCAGAGGCGTCGCGGAGCGTGAGACTCTTGAGGGTTCGACGTGATAGTAATGGGACATTTACAAGAATATTATGCAACGTTTTCCAACTAGTTCCCTGTGTGTGTGTTGTTTGTCAGATTCTCCCCGAGCTTTGATCGGGCTTCACATTGATTTTTCCGACGGTCTGATTCTATTTCTGGCCGCTGTCGCCTCGGCGTCGCCCCGGCTCCGTGACGCCTCCGAGTGTGAACGTCTATGTGGCCTTTAATGCAGTTGAGTTGGTTTTTACTGTAAACATCATGGGCCATGAGGACTGCACAGGCAGCATGGTAAAAACTGTAATACTGTAAGATTGCACAGAAATCCTAATTAGTTAATTAATAAACCTAATTGTTATACATTCCTATGTTCCATAACATTGCACATGCCTTTTAATGAACACTTAGCACCATGCAACCTGAAGATGAGGTGGCTCCTGAATGCATCAAAAGTTGAAAACAGGCCTTCTGTAATGATTTTTTTTTACATTAAGAGTGAGCGTCAATGAGAATCAATGAGAAAAGATGTCAACTTATATTTCATGAGAACCTTTACGTCTATATAGTGTTTAATATTCGGCTGGTATTTGATCGCTTCTGTAGATTTAAGTTATGCTGGCGTTTATACCGTAGAGGGCCCCTTATTTTACTGACGCTAACTTCAGGAGAGTAAACTCGAATTACCTCCTGACAGGTGATCCGATTATGTGTCAGCTCTTCAGTTTAACCTTTTGATAACTGTACGTACAAGCGCGTGAGGGGAGGCTATTTCAGACCAAGTACTAAAATGAGGCCTTGATGATTGAGACTCATGTACAGTAACAGTGATAAAAACCTCAGCAGTGCAAATGATATGATGTCAGGTGTGCGGGCTTGGATTATTTTTGGGCCTGACTGTTACGACTCTCCAGGACTCTCGGGATCGATGACACCTTGAGTGTCTGATCCAGGATTTTTTTTTTTTGTGGGGGGGGGGGCTATCTCACATCCCACCTCCTCCCTGTGTTTTATCCTGCTCAAAGACATCCAGTAAGCACAGATTTCATGTCAGTCCTGTCTGAGCGAGCCTTGTCTTGGGTGAAGAGAGATTAACATGGGTTTGGACTTGTTAAAGGGTGAGACTGAGATGATGCTAGGTACAGTGATGCATACCACCGGAGGCGGTACAGTGTACAGTGGTGTGTCTCGGTCTGGGTGTGGCTGCGGCGTTCACTCTACTCCTCGGCAGTGTGAGACAGCTGCTTCTCGTACAGGCTGAGGACGTGATGCACAAACTGATACTGCTCGCACGTCTGGATCATCCCGCCCCTGAGAAACACACACAACGTACAGTCACTCAGAGAGGAATGGTGACACAAGATGGTGACCGTGTTTAGCATCATGCACGGTGAACAATAGCATATTCTCATTGTGAGCATGTTAGCATTTAGCTGTAGGTAAGGCTTCAGAGGGCTTCTAGCATGGCTGTAGACTCTCACTTTTGTTTTTTATGGCTATAAAGTATGAAAGTTGTCACGACAACTACTTTTTGAGCAATGCCCTTTTAATTCTTAATATTCAGACGTTAGAATTGGAGTGTGAAGACATTTCTGAAACGTCCTAAATAGATAAAACATGAATGAACTAAAACCAAACTAAGAATACAAAAAATAAAATGTGAAAAAGTCTTAGATGGTTGGAAACCTGCTTGTTCTTCTGGCATCACGTTGGCTAAAATTTTGGTGGCATTTTTACGGAAAGAAACACAAACAGGTGATATCGAGGTAATGCATATCCATCGATAATTTGATGAGTTGTGATGAGATGTCACTCTTTATAATAACCATCTTTAATAAGCAGTAAATTTGTAGTTGATTAAACTTAATTTAACAGTTATTTCACTGTAACCCTAACCCTTTTACAATTGCTTAATAAATGGTTTATAAAGCACTTAATTGTTTGTGTTCAGTGAAATAAACTATAAACTAAAGTTTCATTAACTTGAATTCACTATTTAGTGATTTACTTATTTCTAAGCGTCACTGATGAGATAAGTCGATATCGTATTTAATGTGACTAATTATACAGTTTTCACTCGTCCTCTTATTATGTCAGAAGATCAGCTGAAAGAAAAATGTGATGAAATGTGATGTGTGAATGTAAAATGTGACGGCTTGTTCTTTTTCTAAAGATAGATTGTTGCTGAAGCTCAGAGCCGTGTAGTTTGTTCCCTCTTAAGAAACAAGCTCACCCAAATTTGAAAATTAATTTCTTGATATTAGAATCAAAATAGGACATTTAGATGTTGATAACCCAAAACTGACAAACTACATTTTTGAATTACAGAGGCAGATTATTTCTGTCTTTAAAAATGTAGAAGTTACTCCAGCTGCTCATCTCAGGTTTAGTACAAACTGCAGTAATATAATTAGCCCCCGTATTTTAATTTTAGCATTATTTTATACATTATCGAAGTGAAACTAGGTCACAAAAGTTAAAATTTGAGAGAGAGTTAAAAACATTTGTGGCCATATTCCTCATTAAAGGTCCAGTGTGTAGGAGTCATGAGGATCTATTGGAAGAAATTGAATTTAATATTCATAATTATCTTCAAACTAATAATCATTGTGTTTTGTTTCCTTTCATATCTACAGAGGGATCAGCTCCTCCTCCACAGAGTCTAACATGTTTCTACAGTAGCCCAGAGTGGACAAACTAAACACTGGCTCTTAAGAGGGTTTTTCGCATTTTTATCGCCCACCATAGTGGTGGGTAGTGGCGACTTCCTGTAACTTGTCATTTCGGAACCGGATCCACTGAACTCAAAGACTTGATGCCAAGAACTAAAGATAGACGTGAGCAGGTGATACATTCTAAGAATACCTCACCTGTCCAGACGGAGCTGGCAGGTGGCTCTCAGGATGTCGACCACACCTTCAGTCCTCAGCTGCTTGCACAGGATGGAGGTGGCGATGAAGCAGCCGGTTCGACCAATTCCAGCACTGCGGAAACAAAACGTAGGAGGGGAAGAGGGACGGAGGAGGAGAAAACGGATGGATTGGTGTATTGATTCGCACTGATCCCGCTAATTTGGTTAATGTGAAATCCTCCTTGGGGAAATCAGACAGTGGAGGATCGGACAAATACAAAAAAAATACTCTGCAAAGTGTTTGCAAACAAGCTACTTTCGTACCTGCAGTGAACAATCGTAGGGCCGCTGGAGGGCGGGGCTTCCTCTCGGGCTCTTTCCACCTCCTGCACCAGCTCCAGAAGAGGTGGAGCCTTATCTGGCGTCTTCTGATCAGGCCACGAGGTGTACCAGTACTGCCGCAGACTGCGCTCCTCTCCCCCACACTAGTAAACACATCGACACACAAACACACAGCGAGGGTTAGAAAAAAAAGAGCTTGCATAGTCTATTCCTCGGCTGCGTATACTGTAACATAATCAAATCCATCAGCTGCGTCTATTCCCCGAGTGTCGCTCTGACAATGCTCATTAATCCAACAGATAGACAACATAAACCATAGGGGTTGAATAAACAACAAGCTTTTAACTCAGTTATATAATGATCCCCTGGTGCTCAGTAATCACATGCAGGCTGCATTTAGTGAATTATCATGTTTGGCTTGCTAAGTACCAACGCCACTGTGACCCCAAATTAAATGTAAGGCACCCATCATGAGCCGATGAATGGAGCTGAAAAGTACGTCTACATCAGGAGCATTTAGTAAAGCACCATCCTCTGCACGCTGACAGTGTGATGAAACATACTTTACTTATTTACTTTAGCAGAAAGAAAACTTGGGCAGCGTTTTGTTGCTATGTTGGGATCACAATCTGGTGTGATGGCAGAGAAGTCTACTGCAGCACGCTGAGCTTTTATTACACGGTCTAATATTAATCTTGAGATCAGAAGTGTGCACGCTAACAATCGTTAAAAAAAGAAGTTTCAACCCACACTCTATTGAAAAATCTCAACAATTAATGGATAAATTGGCATGAAGTTTTGAATATGCATTCATGGTCCCCGGATGATGAATCCTAATACCTTTAGTGATCTTCTGATCTCACTTGCAGAAAGAAAGTTGAGGGTTGAAGCCTGCCATTGGTGGACTAATTTAGTCAGCACTATCTGCATGTTTCAGCCAGTTCTCACTCCGAACACGTCAAATTCAGTGGCCCTACGCTTCAGAGTTTGTGTGATTACCCCTCTAGCATCACTTCTTGAAATGCCCCTCTAGAAAAAGACATGAAGTTTGAGACAGGGGGTGGATGGGGTGCTTGGGTAGCTCATACACAGGATTTTTCCCAAGGATCAATTGTAAAGATTGCTTTTTTTTTTAAGTTACGTAAGTTAAGTGTCTGAACATAGTTATTTTAACGCAAAGCGTGATCTTCTCCTAAACTTAACCAACTAATTTCCGTGCCTAAACCTGACCGAACTGCGACCGTTTCACAGTGTTAATAATTTTGAAAGTCGAACCGGACATCACAAACTTGACAGCAGAGCCCTTAATGTGTCAAACTGACACTAGAGAGGCAGGAAGTCATAGTTTGAAGCTGACAGCCACTGGCCAAGCTGCTGTGTATGACGAGTGGGGAGTGAGAACGTGTTGCATGTTCCTCGTCAAAGTTGCAACGGCAAAAAACAACAGCCTCGGAGTGTTCAACCTACACACTGAACATGGCAAGATTTGGACAACGATCCGGATTTGTAACGAAGCAGGCCTTGCTTGGTTCTTTTGCAAGGGTTTAGTCATTTTAATGTCAGGGTTCACCATCCCACATGCAAATGTTCCACCAAAACAAGTTACTGACCATATTTTTCAAGGGCGTTATCGCTAAATCCTAGGCTTCACTGCCCGAGACCACTGTGATTATAAAAAGATATACGAACAAGTCAGTGTTTTTTTCCCTCCATATTAGAATGATAACGGATTCAGCAAGGCCTTTCTTAAGCACTGGCACACGTTAAAACAAAGTGTGGAGATTCAAGCAGGGCTGCCTAACATGGTGCCCACAGGCCACAGTTGGCAAACCATAAGGTTCGATTTGGCCCTGCAGATTTTCCAAGCAAAATGTTGTTATGTTTTTGCTCTCTCAGGGAAAAAGTTTGGGCATCCCTGCTGTGAAGCCACTGTGAGGTTCAAATTTGTGGTTTTCAGTGAAACAGCGACATTCATGTCCCCTTCATGTTGAATTACAAAATCTTCGGTGGGCCCATCATTTTTCTTCCAGCATCATCTTCAGGTCAACACTTTCCTTCATGACCAAATACCTGCAAAAATAATGCCAATCCTATCAACAGCTGTACTTTGTGTGTAGTGGTGATTACCATTAGTTCACACGCAAGACTAAGATGGCTGTGGATGGATGTGTTACCACTAAGCTCAACACAAAGTCTTTCTGTGTCTTACCTTCAAAGTAAACACCCTCAGACTGTAGTCATCCTCCTGTGTTACTGTCACCACTGTGATCTCGATGCCCTCGTGGGTCACGGTCTCCTCGGGCCAGTACTCTGCACATTTCTGCAAGACACGATGGACACAGTGAATATTTGTACCCATTAAATTATCAATTTATATGTCCATTTATCCATCATCATCATCATCATCATCATCACCTCGTTTTTCTCCTCCAGGTTGGTGATCATCACTATGATTGGGCTCTTCTCCTGCCACACCATCCTCCAGAAGTCGCCCACCGTGTTCACGGTTGGACCCTGGGTGGCGATGTACGCACACTCCTCATCGCCATAACCCTGCACACACAAACATATCATGTCTTGTCATCTAGTATCATCTTTTTCTTCTGACTTTGAAGAGGAGACACTGAAAACATGAGGTCACAAAGCTGAAGTTACAGCGGCTCCCTGGGGTAAAACTTTGCTTATAAACACACATATTTTCACTTACTTTGAGATAATTGCCGTTGATGTAGGTCAGGAGGAAATCTTCTTCATCCTGTGACTTCAGGATCACTCTGCTGTGTGTGTCTGGAGGTGGACAGCATGAGATTATCATGAAAAAAGAGAGGACGACGGGTCGTGATTCAAAGAGAAAACAGCAGAGGAAGATGGCAGATAATATTTATGCATGCATGCTATGCTGGCTCAGTTTTATTACAGTGTCGGTTCATGTCTTTTTGTGTGCTGCGTCTCAGGGTGAGTATCAATATTCTGGTGCACAGACTCAGACCTTTTACAGACACATCTGAGCTAAATAGTTGATGAGTAAGTGGAATTATTAAAGAGAGGCAGCACAAAAACAGCAGCTTTTACAGAATGTACAACTGCATGATCTCTCTTTTTTCGTGGCTGTTCCTGTTGCGGCTGAACTCACTGGGTAAGATGGTCTTGTAGCGATTCTTTCTCACAAGCCCCGGGTAGTTGTACTCCTTGGGGTCCACAAAGTTCATGGGAGTTTCCTGCCGATGGACACAGAACAATAGGTGCAAGAACAATCAGTCCTTGCAGAAATGGAGGGGGAAGTCCTAGCCCTACCTTCTACAACAAAACAGTAAGAACATAACATCCAACATTAACTCATCCACTGCCCTTCACTCTAAGCTGTTGCTGTCTAATTGTGCGTGATTGAAATTCTAAGGACGACTTGCGTGTGATCTTGACAAACATCTTTCTGCCTAGCAGACACTGGAGTCCTCTGTGGCTTTATGTATGCAAATACGCCTGTATCTGTCTTTCCATCGCCCACTAACAGATCGTGGAAAAGCTTACGGGTGTGTGCAGAGATCCGCTGGGTGGGTGTGTGGGTGTGTGCATTTGTGCCTGTGTCTGTATGTGTCAGTGTACGTCTTTTCCGGTGAGTCTCTGTTCATTCCCGTTAATCTAAAGCGTGTGGGTGGGTGAGCTGCTGCTGCTGCTGCTGCTGCTGCTGCTACACTCACATAAAACTCAGCCTGCAGGCTCTGGTCATCCATGGCCCGTGTGTGCAGCATGGCAGGGGTCAGGACGTGTGTTCCCTGTCGGAGGTACTCCTGGGCCGACTGGTCTCTGGGGGAGAGCTGGGCTCCGTAGCCGTAGGGCTCAGTGCAGCCCGGTGTGCACATGTCCAAGGTCAGGGAAACATTGGAGCCCCTCCTGTGTGATACATTTTAAATCATAGAGATGTACAGTATGTATTTACCCATCTGATACAGTATTTGTAAATATGGATTTGAAATGCATGAATGCAGATCTAGATAGATGCAAACAACAGCCCAGTCACCAGGATACAATGTTAGCTTTAATGCTTGCAGAAACCATTGATAGGTTCACATTTGTACGTGTCATAGGCCTACAACCCTCCTGATTTTCATCAGAGATTCCCGTTTTCCGTTGCCTTCTCCTGGTCTCTCCTGGGGTCACAATTTCCCTGTATTCCTCTCGATTTATGACAAAATGTTTAAACCTTTTTCTTCTTTAAGCTATCACAACCTGTTTCTGGCACTGGAGAGCGTGTAGTCTACTGTACTGTTGTACCACATCCAACTCATTGAGTGAGAGACAGACAGCGAAATGAGGAAGAGAAAGAAATATGCCGGAGAGACAACCTGGAAAGAAGAATTCACGTTGCTTATGGAAAGTTTGAAAGGGTCGCACTGATGTCAATCACTCATGAGAGGCTTACAAACATAAGACAGTGGCATGGATTTGCTTTCCAAGAGGCAGGGGTTAAAAAATGAATGAACAACAACTGATACATATGTTACACATGCTAAAGATTCACTTAAGTGCACACCAGAAGTGGAAAATTGATCTGTCTTCTTTCTCAAAAAAGAAAATGAAAAGTATTCAGCATAAAAATGCTGCTTCAGTCCACTTATTACTTTGTTATTTTCATTCTTTAAAAGTCACCAGAATGCAAGAAAACAACAAAGACTTTGTTTCCTCTGAAACTCAGGTCTAGAGGTTGGCAAGTATGCCTACGTACCATATTGACATTTCTTCAAATAGTGTCATATCACGTTCACATTACATGCTTATGACCTGACTGTCATATCTGGAGGTGGAGTGGATGGTGGAGGAGTTAGGCAAGAAGACTGCCAAGCGAGTGACCACGGTTCAAGAGTGCATTTCAACATTTGTAAGTGTGAAACCACTGGATATTTTTAGCGAGACCTCGGGACAAATTCCAGCTGTGTTTGCGCCGATCAATAAAGGTATTTTAATCCAAAATATGATCTTTTCCGAACCCTAACCAAGTGGATTTTGTGTCCAAACCAAACCAGAGCGTAAGTACAGTGAAACTTAAACCTGAAGAAATGTAAAGTTGCAACATTGCCAACATGTATCCTGGCAATTTGGCTGCAAACAAACACACTCCCCACCCGGCAGCCCGCTCTAACCTCTCCTGAAGCCCCACTGGTGTGACAGTGAGGGTGGCGGCGTCTGCTTCCATCCTGGTGTCAGCGCCTATTTCAAAGACTGGCGTCTGGGGCACAGGGTCCATGTCCAGCAGGTCCTCCTGAGCGTCTGTCCACTCTGACAGGGTGAAGGAGGGCTGGCGGCTCACAGACTGACGGCGATCACCAACGTCACGTATCACCGTCCCTGACGACCACAAGCCGGTGCCGTACCGCCACTTACACACCATGTGGATGACCTGATGAGAGGGTAGTGGGAGGAAGGACGCAGTGAATGACATGTTTTCCCCCTTTAAATGTATTTGCATTTTATCAGTCAATAAATGTATCAAGCAAGCAAGAAACTAGCCGATCTGCACACCTCACATTCTTGTAAAAATCACCAAATATTTTAAATTTAGGGGTATAGGAGCTCCAGTGTTTTACCATGACAACACAGATGGCCACACCGATCCCTGCGGTTCCATGGACGATCCAGTTGTGCTGTTTGGTGTCTACAACTTCCCTCATCAACACCATTGACTGGCCATAGCCGAGAGAGATACAGGAGAAGAGGGAGTTACTGTACAGTCGGAGCAAAACAAACAGCTCTACTGCTGGTCTGATCCGTGACTGACACTTACGTCCATCCCAAATAGCGGGTGGCAGGGTAAGATGAAGCCCAGGTAGAAGTCCATGACCTGCAGGGCTTTGTAGATGGAAGAGAGTGGTCCATTTCCTTCCACCACAAAAAACACCCAGTACCCCTGGGAGGAGAAAAGGAGGGAAGGCAGATTGTCACTGTGCACTCTCCAGTCATTCATGCACTGGTAATCAGGCAGCGCTGTGGCTGCTCTCAGGTGGAAAGTGGGTGCAGATCAAAAAAAAAAAGAAAAGAAGATGGCTTATTATGCAGGCTTAAAAAATATGTAAATTGACCACATGGAGTCTGGTGTCATAATCATGGCCGCATTTACAAGGCTCTCTTTTTTATGGTAACGTCGCACCTGTCCCTTTTTTTCTTTTCTTACTTGAATGAATCAAACATGAAGTCAACAGAGGCAGCGACAGGGAGAGGGAATGAATACTAAAACGGTTGTAGCCCCGAATTTCCAGAGAATAAAGTACACTTTAGAGAACAGGACGCATGTAATTTAATGATACGTATGACAAGAAAATCTGTGAATAAATAAGGGTCAAGTTGAGAGAATACCTTGTGCTCAAGTGTTAAGGTGTCATTTGCATTGCTAATGTTACAATTACACTGCTGTGGATCTGTCAAACGTGTCTAGATTGTGTGCTAGGACTGAATTTAAACGCACATTTGCGTAAAAAGCTGCAAAAAAGAAGGACTTTATCCACGTTACACATTCAGCCAATGTCCATTCACCTACCGTGACTTGGGAGACGACAAACAGCGCTGCCCAGCAGTGGATCTCAATCACCAGAGCGTACACCTTGTGCATAAACACTTCCTCTCCCTGTGGGCTTTGGCCCCCTGCGGGTCCGTCTTTGCATTTTGGGAGCCCGTCTTTTTTAGGGACTCCGTCGCCTAGTTTTTCAGTCTTTGTGGGCTCATCCAGCCAGACGGGGTCCTCGTCGGGCCTCAGGAAGATGGAGTCCTCAGTGTGGGAACGGGTGGAGCTGCTCAGCCGGCGGGTCATGATCCCCCTGTTATATGAGGCACCTTTGTGTTAGCGGGATCTTTACACTCTTCCCTCGGTCTAATCTTCATTAGGCTTTTTACAGGATGCTGACTCTGCTTTTTGACTTTTATTTATTTATTATATTTATTACTTATTTATTGAATAAGAGTGTGTGATCTGAAAATAAATCCAGCGTGTGCTGTAGCTGTTACGTTAACTCCAATGGATAATGAGGGTAGTGTTGTTTTATGTTGTTTTGAGACTTTTGACTTGGTCTCAATATCATAATTCTTTTAATCAGTTGTCCGATCAACAAATACATTTATAATGATAGTGTCCTTATTACCACAAATAAGACTATATGAGCGTTAAAAATAGCATCCTAAGAAAATTTAAGAGTTATTAGCTTAAGAAAGTTAATAAAAGCCTCGTGAATTTCTTTCATGTGTATATAATAGCATTACAAACACACACAGAGTTTAACTAATTTATTTTACAACACTTCTTTTGGTTTATTTATTAAGATGAATACATACTTTATTATGCATTTATTGACAGTTAACTATGCTTTTTGAAGCTGATATATGCTTTATTGTGCACATCTGAACTTTTTATGTCCTAGAACTATTTCTAATGACTCAGTTATAAACACTAAACATGTTTATTATCCTATTATGAACATATATTGTCTTAGTAATGTTAATTAGGCTCTTATAAGCACTGAAAAAGGGCTTATTACCCATTATGTCCCTGTAATGTATTACGGTCCTTGTAAGAAGGGTACTGTAATACATTACAAGGACTTTCATATGAAGTGTTTGACATTGTGTTCTTGTAATGCATGTTTTGATATGCATGTATGTTTTTAAACCATACTTTTTGTCTTTGTTGCTTTTATCTAATAACATGAAAGTAGAAATTCAACAAACTACATATTGATTTCCAGTTCAATTACGTGCTCGCGGTGTTCGCCTGATTTCGTGTGTTTTTTAAATGAGCGTGTGTGTACGACAGAAAAGGCCTGCGTCTATTTTCCATGGGCCTATTCAGATGTATGGCTAAGCGGCTTGGAGTGGCTCTCATCTCCGGATCCTCTTGTCTACCGAAGATTGGACTCTATTGTGTGTGTGTGTGTGTGTCTGTGTGTGTGTGTGTTTGAGAAAAAGAGAGAGAGAGAGAGTGTGTGTGTGTGTGTGTGTGTGTGAGAGAGAGAGAGAGGCTGTATCGTGGAGAGATGAGTCAGGGGTAGCGTGTTTACAGCCCTGTCCGTCGCCTTGGCAACAGAGTGGCTCTCATCCCTCTCATCCATCCTGAGCATTATCATCTACTGAAAACTCACACACACACACACACACACACACACACAAACACACACACACACACACACAAACACACACACGCACACACACAGACAGCCTCTCTGTATCAGTCAGCAGTGTATTCAAAGCCCTTTTGTTGCGCCCCACACTTTTGTCCTTCAACCATTAATAAAGGTGTTTTTGTACATTTGGCTGATTACCGCCACGTGGCTGGTGCGGATGTGTGAACGCGGGGGCCTGTGTGTGAGAGTGGGGGTGTGTTGTTTTGCGCACATATCACTTCTGTCTGAATGTGTTGCTGATGGCTAAAATTGTCACGAGCGAGTGAGTTTGGAACCAGTTTTCATCAATGACAACCGACCAACAATGCAGAGAAAAAAAAAAAAAAAAAAAGACTTCCCAGTTAGCTTACTGGGATATACACCCAGCCCGTCACACGACTCACCTATGATAGATGGCAGGGAACTGGGGAGGGTGGAAAGGGGGGTCAGATCACATGATCAAGCGAAATCCTGTACCCTGTGGCAACCAGCCGTTGTCAGCCATCGTGAGGCAGAGTCAAAAACTGAAGGGCAGAAGAACAACAGGAATAAAACAGGAAGTCATTTTTAAACGCAAGTCCCAAAAACTGCTAAACATACAGTAGAGACACACTGTGACTCACACCCAACTCACGCTGAGACCGGATTTGTTAATATAGTTTCACCTAAAGATGGATCGGAGTAGCACCCTCGTCAGCTCCCAGCTGTGCTTTCATGAGCTGAGGACGGTGATGTAAGGTGACACAGTAAACTGTCAATATGTCTTCCTCCCCACTCCTCTCATTCTCAATCTCCCTCTCTCTCTCTCTCTTTCTCTTCGCTTCCCAAAGAGGCCGGGGTGATTGGAGACCCGACTAAGCAGACACCCTGAGAAACACATTCAGATTGCTCCAGTTGCATCAGTATGCATGAAGTCAAGCCTTCTCTCTCCTCTCTCTCTCTCATCTTCCCCTCCTCTCCTTCTGTGCCACTGGACCCTGTTGAGCGAATGAGGTGAGCTCAGCGGAATATGAGACCACACCAGGAGCAGGAGCTATACGTCTGTGTGTGTGTGTGTGTGTGTGTGTGTGTGTGTCTGTGTGTGTGTGTGTGTCTGTGTGTGTGTGTGAGAGAGAGAGCAGGTGCTGAACAGAGGGGAGCTGCTTTGACTCCTTCTCTATCCCTCTTTGCTTGCTGCGAAGGTGGTTTTGAAGTGATGACGCCAGTTAGCCCGGCCCGTAGCCATGGCAACGTGCATACATACAATGTACACACACACACACACACACACACGTACAAAGTGTACACACACACATAGATTGTGTTGTATAAGAGAAACTGCTTCCGTTTTTTTTTTTTTTAAACAATGGCTGGACAGGTAGATGAGCGGATGGAGGGATGAATGGGAGGAAAAAAAAGCGGCTCTTTTTTTGTGCGTGTGTGAAGGTTGTCTGAAGCAATGACGCAGTGAGGTTGGCGTTTTGGTAACTGTGGCAACCAGAATACTGTAGCGTGCACACACACACACACACACACACACACACACCATGACAAAATGAAACAACACAAACATACATCTGCACTGGGAGAGTAACAAGTGACAATATTCACATTTGTCTACAAAATAAATTCGGCCTCTCTTTGCTGTTATTCTTTGAGGTAAACATCTTTGTTGTTCGGTCACTTTCTGAGGCTGCTGAGTGGTTGTTCGGTGGCTCGTCTGGCACATTAAAACCGAGGCTGTAGCTTGGATTGTGGAAAAAACCTCAGAAAAGTTTGACCCGACGCCAAAAAACAAAATCTCATATCGTTTGTATTTGATTTCCCGACATGCTGCGTCAAAGCCTTTTGTTTTTCTGCCTGTTGTTTTCTTTTCACAAAATATTTTCCTGTTTTATATTTAATATTTATACATAAATGTACATATAAAGTAGTAGAGAAAATACTGGATCAGAATATAGAAAGTGATGTCCCTGAATGGACCAGAAATACCACTGAGGACATGACCTCAGTGTCCTCAGTGGTATTTCATGGCACTGCAGTTTTCCTCTTTTCCGTTAAACTGATCTTATTTCACGCTTTAGGTTCTCATGTCATTCACGTTCTGTGAGTTTGTTCCAGCTCTTCATTGAAGCTACATGATGTTAAAACTGAGAAAACTATCAAACCAAGACTCCTTCTTTGTTTTTAAAGCGACAGCACCCATCAAATGGAAATTAACTAGATGTTTTGGCCTTTTTTTATAGAAATTTCAGCCTTTTTTCAACTCACGTATTTTATCTCTTTGGAAATGTCGAGATCCCAACTAGAATTTAAATACCAAGCTTCAATAACAAGCAGGAAGTAGCTTATTAACTTAAATAAAACACATTTGACAGTCTAATGATCGAAAAACCTCAATAACACCCCGATTAAACACAATATTCTGACCAAAATGTAGGATATTCATGGTAAATAAGTCAAGCCTGACAGGTGATTTATCCTCATTCCTCACTGAAGGTCTTCTGTCTTTGGGTCCTTACACACACCACCCCCTCAGTCTTCAAATAGAGTATGTGTGTGTGTAGTGTTTCCATTGATCTGCGTCCATTCAGAGCACCCAACATCCAGCTGAGTCTAAACGGAGCCATACAATAAGCCCGTGGCCTCTGTCCCGGGAACACGGGGAATTAACATGGCCTCGTTTTATTTATTTATTTTTGGTGACAGCTGGCTCGTGTTTTAATGGACATTCATGATGCTCCATCTGGGAAAAATAATGTGTTTAAATCTGCTTTTCGACTTTTTTTTTTTTATAATGGTCAGGATTTTGTTTTGCTTTGTCCCCCATCTTCCCAGCGAAAATCTCAGACCCCCGGGCAGCATTTCCTGTTTCCCAGGTCGAATCAAAAGCGCGTGAAGTATCGAGCGTGTTGTCGAAGTGCTGAATGTGGCAGGGAGACGAGGTAAGAGGAAGCTCTCACTGAAAGTGATGATGGGGTGGTAACGTGAGATTAAGTCACGAGGGCCAAGACTTGCCTCATCAACCTTTCTCTGTCACACACACACACAGATAAAATCTTGATATCAATACACACATCAGCTCACAATGACCTTAAAATTAAATAGCCAGCAAGCCTGCAGCCTCCTCTTGTATATCACAGAGACAGATAATCAATCAGCTCTATTGTTTACATACACTCCTACAATCTCTCTCTCTCTTGCAGCAGCAGCTCAGGGGACATTTCAAAGAGAAATTTCATTAACACACATATAAACTTACAATTCATCCCAAGCTATACTGTATGAATAATTGAAATGTGCTGCATAGCGAATTGATTCACAGGCTGCTGGAGATAAATGTGGATTTCCCGGTGACAAAAGGGTTGTGTTACATGATTGCACTGCATCAAAACACCAGTGCAAGGAATGGCATTCTCTCTGGCAGTCATTCATACTAAGACAAAACACCATTCATATCACGTATATGGCTACGGTGGGCTAGAGCGACCACACAGTGCAGCGCTGGATGGATTAGTAATGAATCACCCAGGGAGGTGGACTGTTGCATCTCTCTCTCTGGTAACTCCCACATTGTCACATAGACATGATACAAACACAGAGGAAATCAAGCAATGAATGATAATAGATGGGGGAGAGAGGAGACACACAGTTATAAGCAGAAATCGATTGGACCAACCTGTTGGCAAATGATCAGCTTTTTAAAATAGACACACAGAGGCTTCATCACAGATCCCTACCTTTTTTTACAGCCGGGAAAAAGCGCAGCAGCCATATGAACCGTGGGGGCTATGCTGAGGAATTGGTATTCACCTCATGTCGCACAGGGAAGGGGGGAGAAAAGAGGGAGAGACAAGGGGAGTAGAGGAGGGCTGGAGCAATCACTCACCCCAGAGCCTTAAGTCTGGTTAGGATAAGTCCTCTTACCTGGCTGAGCCCGTCTTCACATCGCCATCTGCCGCTCTGCTCTCCCTCTGAGCCAAAGACCAGGAGCCAAACACCAAGAAACCACGCCAATCCCTTTACTGCTCCTCTGTCTGGGAGAAGAAGGAGTGTGTTTGCATGTGAGAAGGCGACAGACCGAGGCAGAGGACGCGTGTGAGGGTTAGGAAGAGGAAAGATCTGCGATATGTGGGTGTGTGTGTGTGTCTGTGTGTGAGAGAGAGAGCGACAGAGGTACAAAAGTCTGATGGGTTTTTCTTTTGTTTGTATCCTGGAGGAGAGAGAGATCCACAGGCGGCAGCTTCGTCTAGATATATGCAGCAAGAGGCTGTACGGTAGCCTTGGCAACAGAGCCAGAATGAGGGAGAGCGAGGGAGAGCGAGTGAGGGAGCGAGCGAGGGAGCTGGAGAGGGAGAGAGAGAGAGAGACTGTGCGTGTGTGTGTGTGTGTGTGTGTGTGTATTAATCACATTATGGGCACGTAACAGTCACATTACGGGGACTCACCTGATGGTCCCCACATGGTAAACCATTAAACTATAAGGCGAAAGGATAACGCTGGTGATATTATATATTCTAGAAATTGTCCCTGTAAAAATGTAAAAAAGCAACAACAAATATAGCTCGGTAATAATTATTCCTCCGTGACCTCGATCGTTGCCCCAAAAACTATTAAAAAACACATCAGTGACTCTGCACTGGGTGACACTTCTTCATTACCATGAACATGAACACTGTTGTTTATGATGAGTCAGTCCCACATACACTATTCTAATTAAAGCAACGAATCCGAAATTACCGAAAATAGTCCCCAACAAATGCACTATGATACAGTTTGAGACATGTTTGCTAAAAACCACAGTGCCCAGCTGCTCTGAGAAATTATTAAGGCTTTAAAATAAATGAAGCAACAAATGTGTATCAATCCGCAGCTGAAAATAGTCCCCAGACAAATGCACTATTTAATACTATTTGAGAAATGTTTGCAGAGATCTACAGAGCAAACTGTTCTCTGGACTTTTTTAAAGAAATTAAATCACAAATGTGTATTAATCCATTGCTGAAAATAGTCCCCAGCAAATGGATTATTAACTACTGTTTGAGATACATTTGCTAAAAGCTCTAATGCCCAGATGTTAAAAAAAAGAAGCAACAAATGTGTATTAATCCTCAGCCAAAAATAGTTTGGAAACAAATGCACAATTAAGTACTGTTTGCTAGAAACTACAGTGCCCAGCTGTTCTAGGAGAGTATATACTTTATAAAATGAAGCATCAAACGTGTATTAATCCACATCTTAAAATAGTCCCCAACAAATGCACCATTTACTCCTGCTCGAGAAACGCTTGGTAGAAACTACAGTGCCCAGCTGTCCTCAGAAATGATTAAGCCTTTTCTTAAAAACGAAGCAACAAATGTGTATTAATCCGCAGCTGGAAATAGTCCCCAACAAATGCACTTTTAAGTACTGTTTGCTAGAAACTACAGTGCCCAGCTGTTCTAGGAGAGTATTTAGACTTTTTTTAAAAATTAAGAAATGTATTTCTTACTTGTTTTTAGGGGATTATGTTCATAAGGAAGTTGGAAAATATTAAGAGACGAGCACATTTGTGGTTTTGGTCTTTTCATGTTATTTGACAATGAGAAATATATAGAATATTTCCCGTCTTATCATTTCAGATATCTCTTCATTAATGAATACAAAACAGTATGATGCTTCCTAACTGATTTGTGTGTGTGTGTCGGGGCGATGGGTTGGATCATCACACATCAGCGAGCAGCGAACACCCCCCACCGTCACCTCCTCTGCTTCCAAGTTGTAGGCTCTGCCACCCACTCTCTCACCCTTTGTCTACTCATCCTGAGTAAAGAAACACATCACCACCCAGGTCTTTTACTCTTTCTCCGGTCTCCATCGCTCCTGACGTCCCCCATGCTCTCGCTGCTCTTGCTTATCCTCTCGCGCAGTCCCTTCTTGCTTCCTACGCTCTCCCGCCCTCCCCCTCTGCTGCTGCTCCCTATCTTTCCTTACAACCTCCTGTCATTTCTCGTCTCTCTTTCCCCTTCAGTGTGTTGTGCTGTCTCTCTCTCTCTCTCTCTAGCTGTCCCTCCTTCCTGTGTTGCCATATGGCAGCCTGTCCCTGTCAGCTCTCTGAACTGACCAGCAGGAAACAGCCACTATCTGATCAACACAAATAAAAGAGGGAACACAAACGCTAACGTCATATATTTTTTTTTCAAATTTGAATTTGCTTTATTGGCATTGCAATGTCGCGGAAAGGTTTACAATGTGAGTGTAGTGATGCTGAATGTAAAAAAAGCAAAAAAAGGTATGCATGTTGTATAGTAGACTTTAGTTTAAGAAAGACATCTTTGCAAACAAATCATTTGAAAGCTGAAATAACAGATTATGTTGGCCACTTGGGGGAAGTGGAAACAAGCTGACAGTTTAACACTGACAGTTTATCACCTTTTTAGCTGCCTTATTAGCAAACAGTTGTTTACATCAAACCAAGAGAGAAATATCTGTCTCTTTACCTTTGAAATGCTCCACAGTATTCACCTGTTAGTTGTGTGCTGTTGTGCTGCGGAGGGCAGGTAGCCTACGGCAGGGTTGTAGAGCTTTTTTGGTGCCTGCTGTGTCAAAACAAGGCCGATCAGAGCAGTAGGAGTGAACCGACTACTTTAAGTTTCAACATTTGAAACCCAAAGTAAAAGAGCTGGAAGTTACTCTGTAGAGCTGAAGAGGAAGCACGAGTTGGGTGATAATTCACTGTGGGCTTGTCGCACGAGCAACTCGAGTGAAACTTTAATGGCGTTTAGCACTGAGCAGACAATGCGAGGTGGGAGATAATCTGGCCACCGTGAGTGACCAGAAACTGAGAAAGAAATGAAATAAATACACTCTGTGACCACAAACCTGGCAAAACAGATTGTGTCAGTTCTGCTAACAGCAGACGGAGCAGCCCGTCGAAGAGCCAAGTTCCTTATTAAAATATAACAGAGACACCAAGGTTATTTCACCAGGTTTGACACACTGACCAACTCACAATTCAACATTTACTGAAGTACCCACACACTGGAATCAGAGCCGGCCTAAAGGAATAGTTCCATATTTTGGGGAATAGTTTCCTTTTCTAGTTATGTGTGGCGAATATGAAACTAGCTTAGCTTAACACAGAAACAGGTGGGAAACCCTTGTTTTAAAGATGTCATATGATGCTTTTTGGGGTTTTTGCCTTTCCTTTATTGTGTTATGAATCATTTTTGTGCATGTAAAAGGTCTGCAAAGTCCACGCCAAAGGGAGTTAACACTGCTCCTGCACTGCCTGAAACGCCTGGTTTGGAGTCGAGCCTTTACTTCCGTAACTTATGTGAGTCACTATGTAACAGGCGTTATATAAATATATATTCTTATATAATTATTATGAAATATATACACTCCAGTCAGTCAGCAGACAAACAATTGCTACTGCTGTAGCAGCGTTATTTTAGATCACACTACCTTGCTCGGCATGACCGGCCCTCCTCTGCCTCTGATTGGCTACATCCTGCCCATTAAGTAATGCACATGTGCAACTCTCACCAAAGATTGAACAGAGGCGAGATGTTTCACTCCGTAGCTAAAACGGAGCGTTCAAGACACAGTGTGAAAATGGATACTGCAGCAATGAACCATTTGAGAAAAATAATGTTTTTTGAAAATTAAAGTATGTAAACCTATTCTACTAGGACCCCCAAATAAAAAGTATGAGCATGAAAATTAGCATAATATGACCTCTTTAAGGTTTTAATGCTGAACTAAGGTAAAACGCTGCTGGTGCTAGTGTCATATTTAGAGCTAGAGTTCAAAACGGGAGAGAAGTATTGATCCTGTCATTTCAATCTCAGCAAATAAGCAACTATTCCCCTGAGCTTTTAGACTTTGCAAATAAAATAGTGTGGGTAGGTAACATTTGTATTCATGTTGATTTATTTGTATGCACACATATCATGAAAATGAATTTAAAATATCCTATTTTTGTACTTTTTAATTGATCTGTTTTTTATTTCTTATTTCTTAGACCGAAGTCAAGTAATAAAATCTCCTCTTATCGAACACACTTTCCCTCTGCCTTCCTCCTTTCGTCACTATTTATGACCCACTTCAGAGCCCTCTCCTCTCCGTCCATATATCTCTCCCACACATGCTCGCCTTCCCCCAGCACCAATCAGCTAAATGAACTCCTCTCCCCTTCTTTATCCTCTCCTCCTCGCCCCTTTTTAAAATGACCTCACCTCATCTCACCTCACACACACACACACAAGGTCAACGTGTAAACGGTGAGTGTGTAAGCATCATCTAAAATAATTAACTATACGGGAAAAGGAGATTGATATCCGGCGGCCTTCAGTTTTCTGCATCAGGAGCGGCTACACTGAAACATCGAACTGTTACATCACTTCCTCACTTTCTTCTCACTGCGATCACTTTGACATTTTTTGGATGCCTTTTAACTGTAACGTGGGTTTTGAATTTGTGAGTCTAACAGGTGGAGGCGACAGAAATCTGAGTATGTGCATGAACAATTATAATAGTATCAAAACCACCATCGCTGTAATTTGTCTAAATCAGAGTGATAATACAAACAAGATAACATTTCTCAGTGTTTGTCGGTGAGACGATGGAGCCGCAGCTTTCTACTGGAAACAAATGGAGGCATCTAGTGGCCCTGACGGCTCACTGCCGCTTCCTCCATAATCGACTGGAGGCCAGCTGAGTTTGTCTCATTACTACATGCCTCTGAAGTGTTAAGCCAAGTGATATTCAGTGTGGCGTTCTAACAGGCCAATTGGACTTGAGCTTTTTCCTGTTACTTAATTGATGCCAATCTCAGATTTGACTGTGACTCATCATATCACTTCCAGATGAAGGTGTCAGCTTCCAGCAGGCCTATCTGGAGCCATAAAACACAGCCTAACACAGACAGGCAGGCTAATCTCGCAGCACATTTGCATCGGTGGGAATCAGGGAGCTGTTAAGTGTTCATCTGATGACTGCAGGCTGCCACAGTCAGCTTGTTTCCTATAGTCACACTGCGATACTACATGGTGTTAGATCTGCGGGGAAACGGTATGTACCGGAAGGCTAAATGAAATATGGTGAGATATGTTCAGTCACAGGTTCAAGCAAAACACACATCAGGCATCAAAAGCAAACTGATAGAACGGTACCACTTGACTGAAGGTAAACAAATATAGTTGTATCTGCTGACTAAAAAGAAAGAAGTTGGGAACTAATCAAAGAGGAATTTTCATGTCATTATTTCGCTGATCTGGTCGTGGGAAGTTCTACTGAGCCAATTTTGTGGTCCAGTTGCACTGGATGGTAACCCCTGATGTGTATCTAAGTTTGAGTACAGTATACATTTCAGCCCAGCTGCGAAAAAAAAAAAAGTTGGCAGTTAATGTTTCTTCAAACCACTGACTCGTTCACATTCGTACGTGTCGCCGGCCTACGAACCATCCTGACATTTCTACAGTACATTTCATATCACGTTCACGTTACATGTTCATGCAACATAAAGAAATGTTCCAACATTGTGCCGATTGGGTTTCCAAATTTAAAAACAGAAAGCCTGTGTTAAAACAATGTGGGCTTCTGCTAGACAGGCTGAGATCCATACACTCTTGCTGTGCACAATCTGCAAGTATAAAGGACATTATACATAATCCTAACGGTGATTAAGAAATATATAAGAGCTCTGCCAAATGTATCGTGTTGAATATGAAATGATTCTGACATGATTACAGTGAAAGTAATGAAGCTTAAACATTTATTTTTATACTACTGTTTTTTACAATTACGGTCATAACTCATGTAGTTATTGGTTAAAAGTTAGTGTTAACGGTGCAAATCCACATCTGAGTAATCATTACTGTGTGAGACATCTGCTTACAACTTATCATTTATCTATTAGTCCCTGATTTAAAGTCATTCAGTAACTCTGGCACTTGTTTGCTCTTTGTTAGTTAGTTCTGTATTTTACTGCTCATTTCCTGGTATCCACTGCGGATGATGTGAGCCTCGTGGTAAAATGTTACCAGTGCAGCAAATGAAATCATTCTCTTGACTTTTTGGGTTCTGTTCTCACTAGAGTGACAGTAAGTAGTCAGAAACACCTACTCCCGGTTCCTCTGCTGTTATGTAAAAATATTTTGTCACGTCTCTGTCGCCTGAGGACCAGAGACGAGAACTTGACTCTGGTGATTAAAAAGTGATATACAGCTACTTTAACCTAATAGTTTTAATGCAATTTGTAAATGTGCAACAGTTGTGAAGGGAAGAAAATACAACATCATGAATTATTTGACTAAATACTATTGTGTTATGTACAGTAGAACAAATGGTGGTTGCATGAGTGTGTGTGATGCCATGAGTGGATTAATCACAGGGTTTCAGTTTGCCTTTGTTTATGTGATGTTGTATTGGAAGCGACACAATAGTGTATGTCTTCATCTGTGATTGAATGAGGGTGAGTCTGTGTGTGCAGGATTGTGTGTGTGTTCATGTTTGTGACAGAGAAAGAAGAGCGTGAGTCGATCCGAAGCATAAAAAACTGAGTTACTCATGTCTTTCACAGACGCAGACAGTTAGTTAGAAGTGAAGAAGCCTCTTGGATGAGAGGTGAAACGTCTGCAAGAAACTGAAACACGTCCAGTTGCCTACGATACAGCACCTAGAGTGTTTCACAGAGTTTTTAACCCTTGGATGCACGAGTGATTGGACCTGACACTCAAAAATGACTGTGTTCAATGTGTTTTTATGCCATTTTTGTGAGTTATGTTGAGAATAATCCTTTATATTATAATTTTTTTGTATTTTGGCCTTTTTATTTCTCACTTTTTAACATTTTGAAAACATGTTAAAAACATTTTGATGATTGAAACTGAAAAAAAAAGAGTGTACAGAACACAGCAATAGAAAAATGTCAACATCCATTGTGTGTGTGTGTGTAACTGGCCGGTCATGGCTAGCTAGTGTCAACTTACCATAAAATTGGCATATTCTTACACACAAATACATACATACATACACACATACTCTTTAACACAATAGTCATGAATGTCACACACACACATACACACACACACGCTTAGTTAGCTAGCTATGGTAAGCTAACTATAAAGTAGGCTAATTTGTTGCTACATGATAATAACACATAAGGTTACTTTTCCACACAATATGGATAAAACACACCCACGCCTGAATGTGCAAGTATGTTGTATGTAACATACGAAATATTTTCTGCAGTAAAAGATGAAGATAATACTTACATGTAAAGCGTTTGGTCCAATATAAATATGTTCCAGCCACAGTTGATAAGAATCAAAGGTTCTTATGAGATTTCATAGGAAATGCATGCGGGTCATTTTTGACCCACTTATGGAAGCCTGGGGCAGTAATACAAAAACTAAAAATTCTTAAAATGTGTAAAAGACAAGTTAAAAATGTAAACGGCATGACATGAAAAACAAGTTTCTGGGTTAAGGGTTAATGGAGTGTGCAGACATAACATCTTTTCAGTGCATCTCCACCACCACTGTCGTCCGTGACCTCTTTTCAACACAGTACGATAGACTTCATATCGGACAGTTTCAAACTCTAGATTAGGAGTGTCTGTTTACTCCAAAGTTCAAATCTAAACAACGAGCTTCGACAGCGAAGATGTAAACACACGTGTGGATGGGTCACAGCGGCAATTATGACCATTTGCTCAACATAAACAAAGAAACAAGAGACAGTCATGCTGATGGAGTGATGGCGAGCAGAGCCACAGCAGGAACATCCTGCACCGATCGTTTGTTGTACAAGCATAATTAGAAAGTTTAAGTCTTTTCCAGAATCTAAACACTGATTTAAAGGGAAACATCTCTGGTGCTGCCTTTGTTGTGAGATCCTCAGTAGTTCAGAGTTAGATGCATCAGGAGGGGTGGGTGGGGGGGCAGTAACATCAACATTGTTGTGCTTCCCAGCTTTTATAGTCTGATAAACCTTCACAGCACTGTCAGATAAAGTTAAGATGCCTTTATTGTGCCACCCATCATGTTCCAGATGTGTTCATTATAATAGATTTTTAAACTGGATGCTATGCAAATGTTAAGGTTTGTCTGGTTGACTTCAAAGTATATTTCCACTATTAATCAGTGACTTTTAGCTTTTATCTGTTTAGCTGTTTAAAGAGGCTCTTTGTAGCAATTTCCATGTATTAATCACTTTTTTATTCGTCATATTATTCTCTGTCTCTCTCAGTTGCCTACACAAGCCTGTGGATGACATCTTTGTTGTTAAAGAGGTCATATTATGCTAATTTGCAGGTTCATACTTTTATTTGGGGGTCCTAGTAGAATAGGTTTACGTACTTTAATTTTCAAAAAACACATAATTTTTCTCATATGGTGCATTGCTGCAGCATCCCTTTACACACTGTGTCTTGAATGCTTCGTTTTAGCTACAGAGTGAGACATCTCACCCCTTTCGATCTTTGATGAGAGTTGCACATGCGCATTACTTAACGGGCAGGATGTAGCCAATCAGAGGCAGAGTAGGGGGGGTCATACCGAGCAAGGTAGTGTGATCCAAAAAAACGCTGCTACAGCAGTAGCAACTGTATGTTTGTATGTCTATATGTAAATACTATATATTTCATAAATGGGAATTTTATATATATGTGTTACATTTGTGTGTGGGATAAAAACTGGACCTTGCTCTTCCCTTTATTTACCTTTGTTATTTACCTTTGTACAGGAAAAAAAACAAAGACAACACTCATTTGCATTTGATTTGCATTATGTCTGTAAACTGGACAATTCTGAATGTTCACCCAGTCCAAAAAAAACATCATGCAAACTTTATAACTTGATAGCCTTGTTGTATTAAAGGCTTACTGAGCACTAAAGGGATAGTTCCACATAAATACAGGGAAATACAGTTCTCTTATATCAGCTGGCTGGCGTTGTTTACTGTTCTTGTCTTTCAGGTTCAGCGTTAATTCACAGTATTCTGGTTTAGCCTCATTTGAACGTCTCTTCATTTTGTATCACCTTACATGCAACATAACACAATAAAGGAAAGGCAAAAAACTCAAAAAGCATAATATATAGCATAATAATGCTGGACAGTGGACTTTTCTGTGAGGGACTCGGGTTCATGCTTCGAAAAAGAGGTCTGAATTTCAATGACAAACATTCTGCATGCAGGGTTTTCGTCTCCATGGAAGCTTCCTCACAACTCTCCATAAAACTCACAGTATGGATCCTGTCCTGTGGGTCACGACCCCCTTGATTAAAATACAACTAGAGCGCAGCTTCCTCCATCCTCCCTGGCTGCCAGCCAGAGGGGGAGAGTTATGAAGTTGGGAGTTGCCTGTTTGGGTTGTACATACAGCCTTTAGATTTATTAAACATCTTTCAAGTCGGCTGAATTAAAAAATATTCAAACCCTGTGAAATACGATGTAAAATAAACAGAAGAAGCAGACAGATAGAGGGGGAAAGTCTTTGTTCATGTCTACCTTTATATATAGAGATGCATGAATCATAATGAGTTTACAACGTCAAGAAAAGGAAAAGAGGAAGATGAGAAAAGATTAAAAACAGTTCGTCTGGGGGAAATAAATGAGTAACTAACACTCAATCAAGTGTTAGTAAGTGTGAGTAATCTTTTAAGCAGGGAGTGGTTGCTCTATTATTAATTCCCTTGTTTTAATGTGTGTATATTGAACATTATTGTTCATTTAAGGAAATACTAATGCTTAGAGGAAGTACTTGACCTAAAAGGAAGTGCTGTACTGTATACTTTACAGCATATTTACTTAATCGACAGGTGTCTCAGTCAGCTGTGGTGCTCACTATTTGCCCAGTCCACCTCATGGGAATCTTTTACAGCCATTTTGTATCTCTATCTGTTATATCACAACATTATTCAACAAACTTTGAAAGGTTTTTCTATTCAATGCTGTTATCAAAGCCAAAAACATCTCAGGGCCTTGTCATCGAATAACAACAGTCTAGTACGTTGTCTATATAAAGGATTAATTAGGTATTTTCTCTGGGTGTTTCCTTTGGATCAAAAGAGAAAAGTTATCTCGATTGGCAGCAGATTGTTTGAGCAACTTCAAACACTTTTTTTTTTCCCCCGGCAAGTTTCAGGCCAATTTACAAAAGGCGGCGATCATTTGTGTAAGAGAATAATCATTTTTATCACACAGATAGCTGAGGAAAAGGTGGAGTTCACTTAGATTGGAGCCATTTAACAACATCCACACAGTCATCCCAAACTGTGAAGTCAAGAAAATCCTGTTTCACAGCCCCTTTAGACATTGAATTATATGTCACATGTCTGGGATAGCCCTTATTAATAAACTGTGGTAGTTTTAATGTGCCTAAAATGTCTATTGGGTCAGCAAACAGTGAGGTATGTGAAAGATACGGCTTCATATTGATTATGTGCTTTTACATCCCATACAACCAACCACCTCTGCTCATCATCTTCAACTGGAACGTTTCTTTATCTCGGATAATCACCTCCGGTTTGAGTCTGTGGCTGACGGCCAACGTATATACATGTGACCATTTTGCCTTAATTAGGAAATTCCTTCATTGTCTTCAGTATTTGGTCTGGAACTAGAAATGCTTTGGTTTCTTTCCTGCCTCGAACTTCTTTCAAGGAGAGCAAACACTCAGAGGATCACCTTCTTCAGACTGATGTTTGAACTCGAACCGGGTAAACTTTTGCCTGCTTGTTCGGCTCTTTGAAGCTCTTTCCAGCTCCTCCGATACAAAAAATGTAATCAAAATATACAGACATTCATCATATAGACATTTTCTTTTCTCATTTTCTTTCGTTTGTTCTTTATTAGATATGTGTTACATTTGTGTGTGGGATGGAAACTGGATCTTACGCTCACCTTTATTTATGAAATACCCATAGTAAAATGTGTATATGTACATATATATTTTTCATTTATATGTACGTAATATTCTATACACATATGTATAGTTTGTACATTACAGTACACATTTATACATAATAAATGTGACATATATGCCAGAAATATGTAATTTAAGTTAAAAACATATATTGTTACATACACTATTTCAATTTCTAACAGGTTTCATATATGTAAATACTATATATTTCATATATGGGAATTTTATACATGTATCACAATTGTGTGGGATAAAAATTGGATCTGGCGCTCACCTTTATTTACCTTTGTACGGGAAAAGAACAGACAACACACATTTGCATTTGGTTTGCATTATGACTGTAAACTGGACAATTCTGAATGTTCAGCCAGTCCAAAAAAAGCATCATGCAAACTTTATAACTTGATAGCCTTGTTGTATTAAAGGCTTACTGAGCACTAAAGGGATAGTTCCACATAAATACGGGGAAATACAGTTCTCTTATTTCAGCTTACCGTGTTGTTTACTGTTCTTGTCTTTCAGGTTCAGTGTTTTGAATAATCAAAGCATAAATTCACAGTATTCTGGTTTTGGCTCATTTGAATCTCTCTTCATTTTGTCTCACCTTACATCCTTAAACCATCTATTAAGGACACACGGGTATCCTTGTGTGCAACCGCGTCATATTTTCGGTTGGATAGAATTATTTTTACTTTGACCTACACACGTAATGTAAACAGTAAAATGTTTCCAATGTCGTATTTAAACTTTTTTGCAAATAATAAGTCTGCTGAACATTTTAAAGTTCAATGGAAATAATTTGCCTGTGTCATATGTAATAAAAAGGTTGGCATTTCCAGGAAAATAGATAACAACAACTCAATGCAGTACATATATGGCGGTTGCAGCCCAGTGCTGATTGACCCAAGATCCCTGATCTACATCACTGTTAAACCATATGATGCTACAAGCCCAACAATATATTGCTAAACGGAGTTGCTGATTGCTTCTTTATTTAAAGTGGTTGCATCCATATTAAAACTCAAGAGTCAACATGTCAGGAAGGAATAAAACTTTATTCCAGTGTTTTTATAAATACGTAACAATGTATTGCAAAAAAGTGTTATTTCATGACTGTGAGGCTTTATTAGTTGTTGGGAAAGTGCTTGAATGAACAGAATCTCATGTGTATCTAAACGCAACAGTACATTAATCAATGCATGAATAAATGACGAGGAGGACAAAAAAATTACAGGAGAAAGAGACGGACGAGAGGGATGTAAGTGAGGCTTAAATGCCACCAGGATGAGTGGAGCCTCTTATGGGACGGTTACAAATGATGCTCTCCCGCTACTTGAACTACACCGCTGACATTTTTGAGAGCACTCTGGGAACACGAGTGGTCGGAGCCAGACTGCTGGTTGTATTTCTGCAAATGTTCGAAAGGCCAACAAAAGCGAAACCAGGTGAATATGAAGCGTGAATGTTTACGGTAAGTTCTTCTACAAAAAAAGTTGCAAAACCAATTCTGACAGCCTCCAGGGAAAGTTCATAATTGATGTGCCTTGTAATCTAGTTGTAATATATTGCATATAGTGTGTATAGTGTAGGGACGAAAGAGAGCAGTGGTGTAAAGGGAAGTTGTGAAGAGCTAGAACAGACTAGAAATAGCTCCTTAAAGTGAGAAAGAAACCCTCCGTCTTTGAGAAACACATCCACTTCCCCAACACGCCAGTATTTTAAAGTGTAGTCATATAAATCATCAGGATGTAATGTATGATACTGACCGTGTTACGTGGAATGTGAGCTAAGAAGACTCAGCTGAGCTTAAATGATGTGTGCATGTTTATAAAATCATACAGATAACACAACATCTCCTTTGAGTCCCTCAGCCTGCACATTATCAGCGTCATCTCGCCCATTAAACTCTACGACCCTTTTATCTCTTGACAGAGGAAGGTGAGGAGATAGCAGGAGACAAACATGATACAAACACAGAAAAAAAAAAGTATGTATATGGACACAACAGCACAAATGGAGAGAAAAAACAGACAAACATGCTGCAACAATCCCCAGAGGGTTACATAACATTTCCTTGGAAATGGCGGGTCACAGTGACCAGTTCAAATCGTCTCTATCCAGGGATGGACTGGGACTAACAAACGACCCTCGACTGAGTCTCTATCTCCTCCATTAGTCATCATCAGCGGGCCTCTTACAGCAGCCATTATGTAAAGCTGTCCTTCACAACGCGGTACTATTTTAAAGGTCAGAAAATCACCCACAACTTCAGCTGTGCAACACAAGCATTAAGAGGTGTTGATGTTGCATCGACACCTCAGAGCGATTCACAGCTAGATAAGCGGTCTTGCTCAATATATTGGTTTTTCAGTTGATGAAACTTAAAGTAATATTCCACCAAAGACCAAAAAGTGAACGACAAAGGATTCACTTCAGTCTGTCAGAAAGTATAATGTGAAAAACAGAATCAAAATATCGACAAAAACTTGAAAAACCTCTTCTGTACTTCTGTACACGCTTCTTAATGTGAGGCTGCAGGTTCCCCTCTAGTGTCACTTGTTGAAGCGTTGCTCTAGTGCAGCAGTTTACAGAGAAATGCTACGTTACGTGACTGAGTCCTTTACTTTAGCCGCTACTGGCTGCTAATTGGGCCAAATTGTTTAGAAGTGTACTCGGAGAAAATGTCACTCAGTCTTCAACGTAACTTTACATCATAATGCGTTTATTTTCTTACTTGTGTCCATGCTTCATAATGTCCGTCACTTCCAATGAGTTTCGATACAAAGGTAAAACAAAGACAGCCTGTTGTCCGAGCACAGTCAAAAAACTGTTTACCATACAACCCCCTAGTGCTTACGAGGAATAATACATTTAACACAAATAAAATACATGGCTCCTACAGTTATGTGACTTCCGTAATTTAAGTTACGAAAGTTACGAGACTAAATGTAATCATTTTAACCCATAGCATGATCTTTTCCTAAGCCTAACCAAGTAGCAATTTTTTTGTGCGTAAAGCTAACCAAACTGCAATCGTTTGACAGCATTATTTACTATCCAAAGTCATAATATGTCACAATATGCAAACTGTTTGTCAGGATGCTTTACTTTGAAAGTGTAACCGAACTTTGCATGTAAGTTATTACTGCTATTTTGACTGCAGACACCATCCACATGCAAAACTGACGGCAATAGGGTGGATAGACCGTCAGTCTGAAGCAAACGGCTGCTGACCAAGCTGTCATATCTGACGAGTCGGGAGTAAGAAGGTCGTAGTATGTCAAAATGCTTTTGATAAAACATGGCTTAATGATTTTAAGGGTTGCAAGTAGTTGTTGTTGATATGCAAACAATACAGCACCGGGCTTCAAGCGGATCAGTGTTTTCCCCCCAAAGACAAACCACAGACACTCTGACATATAGATAGGAGGAGCTGGAGAATCGAACCCTCAACCCTGAGCTGGACGGTGGACCAGCAGAAGACTCTCGGTAGGGAGAAGTGAAAGCGGTTATTGTCCAAGCTAATAACCACCACCTCACCAACAACGGATATGTGGGACTGCATCTGACAAATTTCTGTAACTTTCCGAAACCGAGAATCCGGCTTTCACGCCTGCCTCACATCGTGTTCGGCAGGGTGGGCCGAGGTGAGAAAGTAGCCAGGGTTTGACCTCGCTAACTCCATTTTTATATTCTTCACACTATGGTTTCCGTCACTGTTGAGTCTTGTCCCTCAGAACAGACATACATACTTTAGCCTTTAGTTGGAATGACGCTTACAAAGTAGTTTATTTAAAGCATAGTTAACACTTTAATCACCCGCTGCTCAGAGGCCTTCAGACCAGACTGTGGCTGCAGATGTAATTCTCTGAAACTTCAGTTCAGTTCTGCATCACACAAGTTTACTGTAACCGTCCCAGTGAGCTACGTATACATCATATTAAGACCTGAAGGATCAACTGTTCAACAGTCTACACACTTTAACGACATACTTGCACCTAAAGAGCGTTTCATATTCACATATTCATTTTAAACGCCATGCACAACAGCTGTGTGTGTTTTGCTGCTTCCTGTGCAGCGCTCTGTGACAAAGCTGATAAAAAAAATGCTCTATAAATAAACTTTAACACGATGAGCCCCATAACTTTCCTCTCTGATACAGGCTTTTTATTTGACCTCTCATTCTTAATGAACAGAGAAGAGGGCAAGAAATGAAACATCTCTTCAGACTCCGATCTTTTACCAGCTCCAACATGGATGTTTTACAGCCCGACCTCTGACAAAATGACAAAATTCAGTATCCACTGCCTTTGATATGTCCTGTGTTCAGGTGCCATCTGGGTGTGGAGGTGTTGACTGTTAAATTATGTGAAACCAGCCACCGAGAGGGAATAAAAATCAGGAAGTTCATACGGAGTTCAATGGAAACAATCCTCTTAAATGCACAAGAAAAGAGTAATTATGATTATTCTCTCAAGCTGCTGCTCTAATTTAGGTCCTGAAAACAGGTGTTCTCACTTAACGCAGCTGATGATGAAGCTGGGTGGAGCCACGCTGAGTTTGTTCAAGTCATCACACTTCGTAATAGCTGATAGCTGATTCTCAAACGGTAGCTTTCCATGGGGAACGTTAGCAGGCTAGCTCGTTAGATCCAAAGTACAAATACGACAACGTCTGAGTTAAAGGCCTTCTCACACCTCTGAGCCTCTGTGCTAATCTGACACGTACCAGGAAATCTATTCACTGAACACAAAGACCAAACTGATATCAGCCCTTTATTATAAATGCTCTTGTTGGAGGCAGTGGACAGAGGCTCAGGCTTGAGCTCAGGCAGGTGGGTCAGCAGGTGAAGTGGGCTGAGGTTCTGGTGAGTGTAACACAGAGGATCAACAGTGGAGTGAAGGCAGGTGGCGGTGGGCTGGAGGCTGGGTGGCAACATAGCTGGACCTCGAAGGTAGTCCGATCACTAGAGAGGCCGAGGAGAAACAAAGGTCATAGGTAGTTGTGCTGACTGACAGACCATGGACCACATAAAGGAGATGAAATAATCTGGCAGAGAGTAGAAAGAAGACCAGAGTGTTTGAGCTGCTGCTGATGATCAAATGCGCTGCAGGTGTGTGAGAGCAGGCAGCTCCAGACATCAGGGAAGCCACGTCCAGCCTCCGGAGAGCACAACACGAGCATGACACCACAGAAAAGCCACAACAGTCCAAATCAGGACACATACAGGAACTTAGTGGAACATTTTCACATTAACTTAACGTAAAGTTTTAATTATTTCAAGTTTTTTTACTTAAAATTTATTTTGAGTTCAGTCAACTCAGCAGCATATTAGCCTCCATTGTTGCGAACCATAATGAAGGTAATTAGGCCTACTGAACGCAGTCTATTACAGTATATACATACATGTGTATAAATGACTTTAACTCATACTTTTTATACTTAAAGCGACTACAAGAAACTTTCAGTTGTTGATTCTAGCGCCCCCTTTGGACAAAAGCGGTACAATCTGTTGTAAAGAAGTAGCTCCTGTTGGCGGCGCGTGTATTCGTTTTGTAAGCGAGCGACAGAGAGACGGCAGGATGGATCGCGATGAGGTAATGAGGTATTTATATGTGATTGATATATGTGATCGGACCCGAGCACGAGCTAATAATTTAATAATAACTTTATAAAAACAGCAGTCTGTTCGCTCATCTCGTTTGCTGTTACAGCTCATTTATAATCATCAGAGGAATCATGAGACTTTCATAAACACTTTAAGTACAATCAGTAGTATATATCTTGTACTTTTAGACATTTACTCAAGTACTGTTCTTATTGGTGACTTTCCCTTTGAGCAAATTAATATTTTAACACAATGTTAATTTTACTCAAATGTGACTTTTGGGTACTTTTTGGCACGAGTCTCTGTGGTCACATGACAAACCCTGAGACACCCATGTGCCCCCTCTTCTCCTTAAGAACCCATAATCCCTTGCTACACCTCTGCTCATCCCTGGCCTCAGTTTGTGACAGAGACAACACACTCCAAGTAACTCAGGCTCAAGGGAAGTTTCCAAGAAAGCATTTGCTTTGGCAGCTCGTCTTTGCTGCGCTGTCAGTGAAGGGACCTCCGCGGACGCATTCCTCCACCCTCCATCCAAGTTATGGCAAGAATGTGGGATGACTCCTTTCTCATTTCTGCATGACCGGGCAGCCTCCTTCTTTTTTTTCCCCTCACGCTGCTCGGATCAGTCTTGTGGAAGCAGTGACACAGCGCTGGAGTTAGTGAAACAGAGGAGGAGGAGGAGGAGGGGAGAGAGAGAGAAGTGATGATGAGATGAGAGGAGTGGCACGCTTCACCAAAAAACTTCCCCGAGTGACGCGCGCCTCCGCCGCTCCTCCCCCCGTTAACGAGAAAAAGTTTCTCCCTCTTTGACTTTGAATCCTCCTGATGTAGCGACAGTCGGTGTGAGCAGCGTTACGAGTGAAAATATACAACCGAGAGTGTTTTACGTCTTTTTTTTTTCTTTCAAGAGAGAAGTTTGGACATGAGAGCGCTCAGCTGGTAGAGAAAGTGTCCAGAGCCCCCCGGCATCATGAAGCCACTGCTGCGCTTCAGCGTCTCCCTGCTGGTCCTCGGCGCTCTGCTCAAGGTAACAACACTTCATTTATTTTGACATTCATATTAAAACCAGATGTTTTGTTGAGAGGGGGAAAACGACGGCGTATGGATGATGAAGGTCAGGCTTTTTACGCGCGGGGGTATGACTGCACCTGTTGGCGCAGGTAGCCGCTGCGCGCACAGCTCGGTCGCTCCTCTGTTGGAGCTGCAGAGTTACAAAGTTTCATTTCTCGTGTCAGCGGACAGAGAAGGCTTGGTGGCAGAGAGAGAATGTCGTGGCTTCCTATAAGATGAATGATGGCCCTTTGAGAGTTTTAATTGGATTCAAATTTATGTCAGCAAGTAATTAATAGGCCGACCTTCAGTTGGAGAGAGCTTTGACAATGCTGCTCTGTTTATTTGGAGACGTGGAGAGAATATATAACAGGTTATGGAGATAAAATGCATTTTTTCTCTACTTCATTGTTTTTTTTTACAAGAATGCTCTGATGAGATCCTTCATATCTGCAATCTCTTTTTCTTGGTCAGTTATTTATTCAGGACTGCACAGATCAATACATCTCAACTGACCTGACCTGTACAAAGCTTGCATAACAGCACATCCACCTGTCCTCGCCCCACTGGTCTTTCTGGAGAGAGAGAGAGAGAGAGAGAGAGAGAGAGAGAGGGAGGGTGAGAGAGGTTGAGAATGGCATGTGAGGATGTGTGTGTGGCCAAACACAAAGGGGTCAGGATTGGAATGAGGTGCAGCTCAGTGTCCCTGTCACTCCTGAGGACACAACCTCGAACCCACCTGACAGTTTATTGACTGCGGTCCGGTGAGAGAGAGGTGTGTGTCGTGACCTCTGGTAGTTTTAAAGACCATATTAGTTGGAGTGTTGTGTTGAGTGACTGTATAACAACGGTGAAACGTTCCCACAAAAGGTCAAATATAAAGTTCTTTCTAATAATCGAGGGTTTTGCTTATGAGGCCTGGTGCTGCCGAGTGGCCACCGGGCTGCTTTCACGCAAAAAAATGATAAGGCACTTTTTTTATTTGCTGCAGCCAAAGTGTAAAACATTAAACTTTTTTCTCCCAATACGACACCTATGTTAACTTTTTTCCCCCCACATTTAAAACTGCATGGAAACAGGACAGTTTTATACTGACAAAGAAACTGTTTTAATCTGTAGTGATAGTCACATCATAGCCCGAACTGCTAAATAAGATCAATATTAGCCCGATATCAATCTGGGGATTCTGATCCAGCGGCATTAATGCGCAGACTTAAACATTTTCTTTGTTTGTTGCACAAATTAAAGCAGATTCTTGCTGCTGGGACTTGTCATTTCTGTAAAGCGAAGGCGGAAGTGGCAAAGGTGATGTTATTTTGGGTGGAAATGTAATACGTGTGACTTTGACACAGGAGTTTTTCGCTTCAAGCAACTTCTCCTCTCAACGGTCAGCGATGGCTTCCTTTAAAATATCTGCCACACCTTAATGAGAACTTCACCATCGAGGCGTCAGATTAAAAAACACTCTGACGCACATTTATAACTTTCAGATATGAGGATTTACTGAAAATTTTGTAGTCTTCACATCGAGCAGAGAAACTCTTCCATCATTCAATATTTAAACACACGCAATATGAATTTTCTCACCTGGTACCTGCGGACATCCTTTCAGATCTTCCCTAATTAAATCTTGTTATGATCGTGGTTATGTAACTCCCAGGTGTTCTTCCTTTCAGTCAAATTATTATCCCACGCTACATTCCTCTTCCTGTCCGACACTGGATCTTGATCACGTAGAGCAGATTTAGAGCTCAAAGCTGAATTTAGTCGAACAATAAGTGATGAAATTGGCGAATAATCAGGTTAATTCGAGCCTCTATCACTCCTGCAGTCATTCAGAAGAGCTTTCTTGGTTGAACACATGCTTTGCATGGTGAAAGTGGTTTGGCCTGTTTGGTAGTATTATGTTCAGTTGTCCAATTTGAAAGACTGAGATATTTATTTCTTATTTGGCATGAAACATCAGGAGACGAGACCTCAGTCAAGATCATTTTGTCTTATCAGTTCTTTAATGTTGTGATTAATTGTTCTGTGGTGACACACACTCAGATATTCAGTGTCCAGATGACAATGATAATCTTGACACGTGTGTGTGGTCAGTTCCTCTGAAGAGGACAGATGTTGAGCAGAGGTGAACAGAGGCCGCATTATACACATGCAAATGTTGAAGCTGCCACCAACACAGATGGTTTTAATACCGTAAAGACAAAGGTCACAGCTTGAGATTGTTATACAAGAGATTTTTTTTCATTGTGTTGAAAACACGTTTTCAGGGATCGTTAATAAATGTTGTTAATGTAAGAAGATAAATCCTTAAGATCAGTGACCCTGAAGCTGCGTAATTATTAGTAATTAAACTAAAGTTAGGAGACGTGACAGTCAGGACTTTCTCGTTTAGAGACAAAAACCTGCTTTGCTTCCAGCATCTTGTCTTCTGATTGAGAGATTAGAGTTTCTGATTGTCTCTGTGCAGCTTTTGGACACCTGAAATCTGCCCTCCAGGGAATTATATATAAGAGTGGTCTGTCTGTTTCTGGTGTTATCTTCGTATTTAAACGTGTCGAAGAATAAAACAGAAAAATAAAAACAAATGCACATTAGAGACTTTTGACACAAATGTATTCAATGTGCTCGTGAGAGAGAGAGAGAGAGAGACATTTTGAGATAAGATCTTTTAGTCAAATGATGTAGACGGTGACCAACACAACAAGGTTCAAAGAGACAAAACACGTTCGGATTTTTCTTTCCCTTTTTCTTCTTTTTTATCCTGTATTGATTTTCCTCCTTCTTTATATCACACTTGTCTGGTACAGCAGCAGTTCTCGTCCAGCCTGTTCAGACCTGGTATAACCGCCTACCTGAGTGATCTGAGAAGCCAAGCGTACACCTGGCATTTACATACGTCTCTCCGTGCATGTCGAGTGACCGCTATGTTTGTGCTCATAAACACGTACACCACAGGGACAAAGACACACGATGTCTTCTACATAAAGACAGAGAAAACTTCACAGCAGTTGCCGAATTTACAAGACGGACCATATAGTTAAGAATTTGTCATGGACAGCGTTTTACATTGTTTCTAAAGTTTCTTACAACTCATCAACTCAAAAAACGGAGCAATTTTTAAGGGAGTCTGGTGACTGTTAACACTTTACTGGGTCTCAGGGTCAGTCCCACACTGGCACGGGGTTACTGGAGGACACGAGCATCCTGCACGTATGTGTACAACCTTGGGAGTCATTGTTGTGGTCAGAGCTGGGCAGTATTTCAATATTGTATCCATTTGCCATGATTTGAGTTATGGATTTGGATATTGTAATATGTAATAAGTGTTTCTCTTCCTGGTCTAAAGGGCGGCATTACAGTAACTGCTCTACTTGTTCAAATACTTCCCTATACTCGCTAACCTATTATATCCCAGTTACTGATGATTATTCACTAAAAAAATCACTTTGTGCCACTCACAGGTCAGAGAGGATGCGTGCAGACCATCTTAATCATCTTGTTAATAAATGATACTTAATACCACAGCAGAATTTGCTTTGCAAAAAAACAGTATAATGTTGTGGATTATTTCAGGTAATCCTCAGAATGCATCACAGGTTTTTGATATTACCGTCAGATAAGAAACTATGTAAATTTGGAAACAAAGTCTGGCTTAAAGCCAAAGGGAAGTTTCAGTAGAAAAAGGGGAAATATTCTGCTTCCCTGAAGGACAATATTTTTTGCATATTGACATTTTCTTTCCTGTAAATGCAACATTTCCACCATCAAAAATGTCAATGATCCACTCGACGCTGTGCCCGCGAGAGACTGTGTGTTAACTGCCCCTTTAAAGTGAATCTTTCTGGTGAGGTGCTGTCTTCAGTTTCCTTTAGTATCTTATATTTCAGTTCAGATGTGTTGGTTTGTCACCAGGATTACACAAAAACTACTGAACACATTTCCATGAAACTTGGGTGGAGGATGGGTCTCGACCCAGAATAGACCCCATTAACTTTTGGTGCGGATCCATAAAAAATGACGGATCCAGGAATTTTTTTGTCACTTTCTTTAATATTGCGAGTTGGGATATTTTTCAACATTTCTCCTAATTTCTCAGTGAAATATACAGGGATGCATTGGTGAAAAAACAGGCATATTAAGGTGGTTGAAAAAAAACACCTGTTGTGGTCACATCCGGTGCTTCAGACAGTGACAGTCTCACCTTCTCACTGCTGACACGAAATTAAACTGAATTATTTAGTGTTAGTCAGTTTCCTTGCAGTGGAATCGGTGGTAGCGCCTTGAAGCCTTCACTGGAACTGATTATAACAACTTATAATAGTTTTTTTTTTTTAAGTTCATAAGCTTTTATGATGAACTGATGAACTTTTCTACAGTGTACATGCTACGGTTTCACATTTGTCACAGTTCAGGACAAGTACAGTTCATGATAGGATGTTAATGATGGGCATAAATACATCAAAAAGTATCTCATTACAAACGACAAATACTTGCTCATCAAATATATATATATATATATATATATATATATATATATATATATATATATACATATATATATATATATATATATATATAAACACAAAAAAACATTCTGTACAAACTGATGTAACATATTAGTCATTTAATAGCCTCATTATGGGATGGACTCAGTCGGCCCAGTTGTGAATAGCTGCAGACGGGAGCTCCTCAGTTAATATGACGTCATTATTTTGTGTTTATTATTTAAGTAAATTGTTGTTTACTTTATCTGTTCTTTTAACTCCTAATGTAGCTTACTTGGATTTTGCAAAGAACAGAGATCAAGTCAGTGGTTAAAACTGTTTTTTTTATATTTCATATAATATTTTTAATCAATAATCGATTGTTAAGGCAGTCGACTATTAAAAGAAACTGCTTAAAATGACTTATATTATCTGTGATTGATTTTCTAGTTTAATTATTTTTTCTGTTTCTGTTTAATCACACATTTAAAGGAAGACTCCTTCAAGAGAATTTAAGAGAATTTTTTTTCTTAAACAATAAATAATCAAACTCTCTTTTGTTTCACGACTGAATAAACCGAATAAACAAACTGACCTTGAAGGAGAACACAATTTATACTGCTTTACCTTGTTTATATGTGGCGGACCCTGCCACCTTTCTAGCTTCAAACGGTGTTCTGGGGACCTCGTCTTCCTCTGAGAACAGCTCGTTTATTCAGTTATAATATTTCGTATATTACCTCATATAATAGTTTGTATTATTACCTCATTAATAATATAATTATTAAAATTCTGTGTTTGAGTAATATTCAATATATTAATGTCCCCATGGGGTCCAATAAAGTTTGATATAAGTCTTTATTATTAATTATTATATATTCAACACTAAATAGAAATGAATAACATCTTAACATCTTCATGTATAATCTTTTTTTTTGTTCTATCTCCTTCAGTGATTCCTGTCTGTCTGTAGTCCAATCAGTAGTTAATATAATATACATCTTTTTCTCATACTGAGCAGCTTTTAGAGACTTTTTTCTGTCTGAAATTGGACTTAAAAAGGCGCCGAAAAGTAAAGCTCGGTCTGTTACGCTCGGTCTTGAGAGAATGAGTGTTAAGTAACACGCTGACACTGACACACTGATGATCCTGGAAAAAGTTCAACACTTTGCATGAGTTGTGGTACGGCGCCTTCCTCTGTTCCCATCCAGTGTTTCAGTCTCATTCTCTGCCTGCGGCCTCCTCACGGCACGCAGAAATGAGAGAATGGTGACGTTGCTATCAGTGGGAAACATCTTGGAACAGGGAAATGTGACGTTTGCTAACACTTAGAAGAAATGTCCCGTCTGTGGCTGTGGACTGATGAACACTGTCCTCCTGCATAGCTGCAATTTTAATGCTCTAAGCTGCTTTAAAATGTGTTGACGTGTGATGACGTGTGATGTGCATTCGAAACAGTATGCTTCTCCGAAATGTACTCTTCTCACTGTATACAAATCAGAAAAGCTTGTTGAGTCTTGCATGTCATTACTGAGCTAAAGTGCAAAAGTCACAAGTCAAGTCCTCCTTCACCCTCCGCCCACTCCCGACCGGTCTGCATAAAGACGGTCCAGCTTCAAATTAACGTCCACAAACACGGTTTGCGACTGGAAGCGCAGCATGTACACGATGAATTACAAAGAGTCACAGTTCCCCAGTCCATGTAAATGAGACACAGGCTCCTCTCTCGTCCTCAAAGGCCTTATTGTCAGCAGATAGCTATCATTTTACCAGCGGCCTCTGAGCCAGACATGGCCAGGCTGCAGCTGAGATGAAAAATGATTAATTCACTTGTCTCTCTATCACTTGGTCATACTGCTCATCTTTTCCAGACTGGCTTTCCAGACTTTTAATGCCGCATTAGCACAAGATGACCATTTGACAGGCGATCTGTTTAAGAGGGTTGTTGCTCTCTATATCGATGACAACCTGGTGCTCGACTCAACTTGACTAAATGTACCGTAAGCGTAGCTCTGAGGATGACAGTGTGGAGGTCTTCAGTTCATCAGTCTGAATGAATCTTTACTAGATTTCTAACCACCTCTCACTGAAGACCACTGTTGTCTGCTCAGCTGTGATTCAAAGAGGTACTTCCTCGTTGAAAGCATATCAAAAGGCCGCAAAAGCCACAGAGACGGTCATAATGTGATAACTCGGTCATAAACAGTAGCACGTTGAACTATATAAACCGCTCGCTGAGCCATCTGGGATCTCTCTCACTCTCCCCCTGGCTGGAGATTCAGCCTCCTCTCGTCTCTCTCTCTCAGTCTGTGTGAATTTTGTGCTTGAGCTTCGCCTCTTGTTAGTTTGTGTAGTCTGTCCTCTCCAAGCTCTTCCTGGTGGAGAGGAAGTCAGGTGACTGGAGTCTGTTCCCAAGTGTCATTTTATTATGTTGGTCTATTCTGTAGTCATAATATAACGACTGCATCCAAAAAAAAAAATGTGTGTTAAAGGTTTGTTTCTGGGGGAGTTTCAGTTATTTGAATCAAAGGTCCAGGGATGGAGGGTGTTGTAAACTGTGCAGCCTGTTCAGTTACTGTTTTAGACGGACCAGATTACGGCCGGATGATTAGTTGCTGTCTGACGAGTAAATCTATGAATTTAAAGGTGCACTATGTAGTTTTTGGGGAAGAACTTTTAATCAGAGGAGAAAGATCTTCATTGACTTCATTTTTTTATACCTAAACAAACTAAATTAAATTAACCAACTCTTTACTTAACCTTATTTACAGCAGGGGTGCCCCCAGACATTTTTTACAGGGGGGCCAGTGAAAATCCTGAGGTGGCCACCAAAATGCACCACTGACGTACAGCCTCTTTATATGCTGGTTTTGTAATGAAATGAATGCCACAGCTTGGATTAGCAACTTTGACACAGCATACATTGTCCTTTGGAGTCTAGATTTTTAGAGTCATAGTTTCTTTGATAACTTAAGTAATTACACCCTTGAATACAGCACAAGTAGGTCGGTCATGATATAAAACCCACAGTGTGCTTTTTTTCTGCTCTTCCTTCCCCGCAGAAGAGCACACATCACACCCCATGCTCCACTTTAACACCTTCAACCATCACCCTGATCACACCTCTATGATCAGTGTAATGGCCCAGCCCTCTGCATCCAGACTCTGTGGGTGTGGGTACATATGCATTCACGCACATTTTTTTCCTCCTGTGCACGGCGAGAGTCATTAACAGGAAGCTCTCATGTACAAGTACATTGTATTCAGATGGGTATCTGCAGCCGGTGGCTCAGCACCCTGTACAGTGCAGCACAGGGCCGGGCACAGTAAATACTACGTCACTCATTTCCATAGTCGCTGATGTGGCCCGTGATAGGAGCGGCAGGACTGAGGTGTGGGTGGCTGATACCGTACCTGGAGACAAACACTCACTCATAACTAAAGCCATCATGTGCTGGGAATGTTTGGAGCCTGTGGATATTTTTAGACGTGGCTATCTGCACTTATGATTCGTGTTCCTATGATATCCTACAGGTGGCAATCATATTGAATTTCTCATGCAGAACTGATATGCTATCACAAACTCTATAAACTATACAGAATACACAACCTCTCACCTAAACAACTGAGTAGGTTGTTTGTAAGTGTGAACCAGAACAAGCATAACAACGACACATGTTCACATATACCAACGAAAAAAATTGAATTTAAGTGTTTCTGTACATGATAAATTGGTTTTCTCACTAACTCACTGTACCTATAAATCGCTATTTTGCCGCACTCTCCGCACTATCCGTCCTGGCAACTGATACCAGATAGTTAACACACTCTTAACAATTAATACACGAAAATACATTTTATTTCCTCCCCATAAACGGGCAACTACCAAGACTCTTGATTGCTGACAAAACACGGACGCCACGTGATACAGACGGCGTTAAACTGTTGGCTCACCAACCTTGTTAGAAGCTGGCAATTATCTCCACCTTTCTACAAGTTTGTAGACGTATTATTAAAAAAAAAAGATCTGTCTACATGAAAATGTTCTCGATATGACCTTTAGGAGAGGTCAAAGGTCTCAGGCCCTGTTCTTGTGAATACACAGATAAAGATGTCAGTGTTTTAATGGCACAATCAGTCCGTCATATGAATTTATCAGAATCAGAATTCCTTTATTAGTCCCGCAAACGAGGAAATTTGTGAATAACAATACAAAAAGTGTGATGTCATGCACATTATTCAGGGAAATGGCAAGTGGTAAAAGAGCAAGTTATAAAAACACGTTGCTTGATAGTGGAAGATGAACCCAGAATGACATTATGATGATACGACACAGGAAGGAGCAGTACAGATTGTCAAGTGATGTTCTGGCAGCAGCATTCCTCTCAGACGGCTCCATGTGAACCTCGATCAGTTTAAGAGGGACAAGCGTTGATTTATTAGCCAATGTCGTGTGGCTCTTGTCTTCCTTTATTTGACCTTAATGAGCCGGAGGTACCAAGTACAGAGTAATGCTTCACATGAAAGCCCTTTATGTTGTTCACATGTGTTATCAGGGGTCTCTGGGTGGGCTCAGGAAGTGCCAGGAAGTTATGTTAGAACAGAAACAATGAGTGTGTCGCTCATGAACTACTGAGGCAATGAACTTTAAATAGAGAACGAGCGGCCAATTCATTAGAGGCTGACGGGAGAAAGCGAGAACAGCAACTTTCGCAGATCTCACCACCATCATGTGTGATGTTTGGATCGAGAGGAGGGACTTCTGCATTTTGAAGTGCAAAGTTAGTAAAGGATCACAAACACAAAGACACAGACACACACATGCAGTCTTTAAAGCTGAATGCACGACAAAACTCATATACTAATATATAGAGCAGCTTCTAAACAACATCATATTTGGGAATGAATCATTGCCTAATTTTTCCTTATATTATGAAACAGCTACTAGTACGAGTACAAGTTACTCCGAGTAAAATGAAAATAGTTCTCCTTCTCTTGTGACCAAAAACATTGATTTGAAGCTCAAGTCTGAGACTAATTTTCTCATGAATAATAAATATAGAAACTTCTGATCAACGCATAGCAATTTTAGGATTAAATTATAAGGTCTTGTTCTCTTCCGGGTTCAGAACCTCCTACCTCCGGTTTAAACACTGTCGATTCTCAGCGCGGATACAGATACAGATAATTTAGTTGGTTGAACAGATGTTTATACAGATACAATTAAACAGGATTCAAATGTTTACAGGGGTTGTACAGAAAAAGGTGACGTCCTTTACTTTCAGGTGGACCACCAGGGGACCTGATTTTAGAAAAAATGTGCACATTAGTTAAAGGTGAGAGAGTTTGAAAGCTATCTTTGGTAAGTCACTAAAGTCCGACTATTGAATCATGAGACTGTGAAAGTGCGTTTTTAGAAAGACTGCGCACCCTAAAGTCAGGTGACAGTCAAACCTGGTAAGCTGGTCCTGTACGCTCGCTCTCCTTTCACATGGATCCAGTTCTCACTGTGGCCAGGCTTGTATTGATTTCATTTCTTTTCTCTCATTCTTGAAGAACAATGTACCAAGGCGATAGCCATGTCGGCGTTGGGGACTTATATTGTGCAAGAAGAGAAACGAAGCACACAAAAATAAACGGGACTTGACTATTTTTACGACAAACTGCGACTTTCTTGACTTGGAGAATTACCTTTTAAAGTAATGAACATCATATGTGTAATTTATGGCACAATTCACATGGGATCAAAGAAATGATTTGTCTCTTGCTGCTGTACTACTGTACACACACACACACACACACACACACACACACACACACACAAATGTTTCAGTTTGAGTCAGATAACATGATTTTGCAGAAATCACAGCTGTAGAGGAATCCACTTTCTCCACTCAGCAAGTCAACAAGGGCACCACCAGCGACTCCTCGACCCGTCTGCAGCTTTGCGTAATTCAAGAAGCAGAAATTAAGTACTGTGCGTTTCTTTCCACTCCGTGTTTTTGTTCCGACTTATCAGATTGTGAGGAACTAAGGTGAAACGGGCCGATCCCTGAGCAAACAGCTTTTAAGGTGATTTCTTGATTGTTTTTGGGTCTGAGTGTTGTTATGGAGGAAGGAACCGGGGCGTTATCAGGAGGCGAGCAGCGAAGGCAGACTGTTAGGAATGAAAGGGGGGGATCAGAGAATGGCAGGCAGGCTGCCTTTAGGGTTGATGTAATGTTTATATAGTGGTCAGTACAGCCATTTCCTCCTCCTCGTCCTGCAGACGGGCCAGTCAAAGGGCATGGATACAGTACGCAGGGCAAAAGGGTCACTGGCTGAGTCTTAGCCAAGTATGTTTCACAATGAACATTAAATATTGCTCGTTGAGTGACAGTCGGGTTCAAGAAGTAACCCTTGATAGGCCTCTAAGAACTGTATATCTTCAGAGCTTTATAAACTAACAACCAGCTAAATTATTATCCACAGAAGAAAAAAATGATTTTAAACAAATGACTTTACCAATAATCCAAGCGATCCTATAAGAAAAGCAAGAGAAGCACTGGACTGAGACTATAGCTAAGGGTTAAAGCATAGTGGGAGGATGCACAGATGGGTGGAGCTGAGTCCCAGTGGATGCTTGAAAAAAAATGACGTCCATTATTTGAACTACAGCACTTCTAGGGCAGTATTTCCCAAATGGGATTTGAGCTTTGGTTATTTCTGCACTCTGAGTCAGCGCCAAGGCATAATGGCCTGAGACGTTGTTTTGTTTATTTAGTCAGGAGAAAATAAGTGATACTTAGGAAGAGCGCCAAGGGAAATAAAACATTTGAGAAGTCACAGCCCCACAGGTCATTTTAACATGAATGTATTCGTATGAGAACATGAGATTGTCATAGTATCAAGATTTAGCTCCCACATTCTGGTATGTGACCTTTTACCATTATTCTTGAGGTTTAGTTTGTTAGATTCTGCTCTGAGCAGCTTTTTATAACTGGAGACAGCAACAGCTGTTCTTAAGTTCAAACTCTGTCTTTTGTAATGTGTTTACCAAGTTCATGTACCACTAAATTAAAATGTCTTACGCCACACGAAGTAGTTTTTAAATAGAGGTTACTAAATATGTACCCCCTACCAAATACTAAACGTTTTCTGTGGTCGAGGGTTTTGAGGTTGTCGTTGACCTCGGAAACAGCGGTTGAGAAAACAATCTCACCACAAGGTCCTTTAGAGTGCTGCAGGATGAGTCCTGAAAGTCAGAAGTAAGTCTTGATAAGTAGGTTGTTGTAAAATGAGTTAATACCCCACATCTGAATTGTAAAGTGTTCATGTGTCTTTAAAAAGGTGGTTCCATCAGATGGAGTTTGCCCAGTCATCATTACTTTAAGGACTTCTTATCCATGTTGGCTTGAAAGCCAAGGATTAAAAGTAAATGTGTCTGTTTTTCTGTACTTGACTGGTTACCAATGAAAAGACATTGTCATAATGACAATAACCTCAGTCAACCAACAACAATAGCTACAGGTCTGAACTTATTAAACTGCATTGTTCATAGCAAATAAACAAAACAAACAACACAAAGAATATAATTTACGTTGAGAACTTCCGTGTTCGGCCACACTGAAATGGAACGTAGCCATTGTTGATATAATTGGTTACACCTGTGATTGTAGTGCTGAATTCACACAGCCAACACAGAGAGCTTTTATTTGGAGTTATGTTTACACCTGATGAATGTAAGTCCAATATTTACTCACCTCTTTGGTCTGTTCTGGTCCACACCGGCTCCTCTGAAAGATATCTGCGCCTTTAGCAGTCTGTTTGGAAATGGGGTTGAAGGGATTGAGACTGAACCATACGGAGAATTAGCAGCCATAAAACCCAAACTAAGCTAATGAGTTTGAGAGTTTGATAGCTAAAAACGAGAGCTACAGGGCGTGGTGAAAATTGTCAGTGGGTTCATTGTACGGACAACCATTTAAGCCTTTTTAAATCAACCATCTTTGAATGTGTCTTTTTTTTAAAGTCTTGTTATGTTAGCAGATAAAACTACTTTTTAGCCTGTTCTTCCAGAGCTTCACTGGCGAAAGCTGTTCCTAAAATCCAGTTTAGTCAGTAGACACAAGGTAGTTTAAAGACTTGACATTATGAACCTGTTTTTTCTCTTTTTTTTTTTAAGCATGTGTGGCTCCGGCCCTGATGGAGGGAATTAGCACGGCTACAGAAAGTTAGCTGTCAAAGAATTTAATGCTGCCGCAACTTCAGTCAATGGCTTGAATATACTTCTAATTCTAATTTCTATATTTCTAATATCGTCAGTGAATCCCATGACAATTTAGCAGTTTATGTTTTCAATAGTTTTTCGACGACAGTGGATCTAACACAGAGGGATAAGCTGACTTAATTGCTTACGTGTTAGTGGGATCAGTTCATTGTTGGTTTTGGTCTTTTCAATTAAACATAGCACAAAAAGTAAGGAAATTTGTGTTTGGTAGATTATTTCTTTGTTGTAACAATACTTCTTGGCAAAAAATCTTATACCGTTGGAAAGCCTGTTTATTTCCCTTTTAAATGGTGCCACATTTGTAAGGAACATGCATTTGTGGGATGAGCAGCAGATCTGAGTATGTGGGTTGTGCCCATGAAAAATGTGCCAAATCTTCTCTGCCAAACAGCTTGTTCTGCTATTGACTCTTGTTTGGTGTTGTTTGGTGGATTGGATGATTGAAGTCTGAAGAAACAAGACATATTGGCAATTTAACAATGTATTAATTTAACAAACAGGAGCCTCAGTAGTGTGTGGAAGAACCATACACAGCCACAACAGCCTGGCACCTCCTCCTCATGCTGGTCAGCAGCCTCGTCACACAGAGCGGGGTTTCTCAGAGACTACCTCCAGAGGATGGCATGGCCTGCCAGCAGTCCTGACCTCAACCCCATTGAACACTTGTGGGATCAGCTTGGGCTTGCTGTTCATGCCAGAGTGACCAACACAACCACGTTGGCTGACTTGTGACAAATGCTGGTTGAAGAATGGGATGCCATCCCACGGCATGAGGAGGAGGTGCCAGGCTGTTGTGGCTGTGTATGGTTCTTCCACACACTACTTAGGCTCCTGTTTGTTAAATTAATACATTGTTAAATTGCCAATATGTCTTGTTTCTTCAGACTTCAATCATCTAATCCACCAAACAACACCAAACAAGAGTCAATAGCAGAATAAGCTGTTTGGCAGAGAAGATTTGGCAAATTTTTCATGGGCACAACCCACATACTCAGATCTGCTGCTCATCCCACTAATGCATGTTCCTTACAAATGTGGCACCATTTAAAAGGGAAATAAACAAGCTTTCCAACGGTATAAGATTTATTGCCAAGAAGCATTGTTACAACAAAGAAATAATCTGCCAAACACAAATTTCCTTACTTTTTGTGCCATGTGACCATCAGAAAAATAAGAGTCACAAGCACTCTTTACTCTTCATGTAAAGTGTGTATTCGTCTTCAATTCACAAAGTATCTTCAGTCCCTTCAGTGTTATGATGATGCGTGTGTTAGCAGTACTTCTTTAATGTTGGATTTGCAGAAAAAGTAGAAGACAAATGTTGAAAATGCTGCAAAAAACCCCCACATCTGTGTAAATGAGCAAACACTGAACTCTTGATAGCATATTTTGTCACCTCTCGGTAAAGCACTCGCAGTCTTTGAATCCAAATCGTGTTGGATCGAATCTATTCAGCACGTACAGCAGATATAAATAGAATTTTGAGAACTAATTCTTAAAAGAAAAAGAGAAGAAATAAGTAAGAAAGTCTAACACCCATTCACACTCTCCATGATGGGCGTAAGTGTGAAGCTCAGCCACGCTAACACTCTGCACCAACAGAAGAAGTACACTCATGTAGATACGCACTTCCTCATACAGGCTGTTCTTCCTGTTAATGCATAAAATACACCCAAAGTGAGTTTTTTGTCACACTACTAGACTAGATTTAAGTCTTGACTGGACTTTCAAGACTTAAATACTGACTTTTTAAAAAGATAAAACACAAATATGAATTAGATTTAATTTAAATGTACGTCACACTGATGATTATGTGTTTTAACACGCAGTATATTCGATAGTAGGGACCTTCTCTTACACACAATGTAAAGACCTTTCACCAGAACCTCAAAGAGAACTGAACCCTTGAACTCCTCCGGCACCACTGTGTGGTACTGTTGTTCTTCAGAAAGATGTCCCGGAGGAGTGGAAGGAAGGGAAGGGTCACTGTGGTGAATAGAAAAGAAAAAGTGAAGGAGAGGACAGCAGGTCCCCGGGGATGGGTGGGTGAAATGTTTAATCCAGAATGAACCTTTTTCTTTCTCTTTTTCCTGGTCTGACAATATTTTTCGAGTTGTTAACCTTTTCTTTTCTATTTTATTCAGGTAAATATAACTGTGACTATCAGAAAAATACAATAGATTGTAACAATTGCAAATATAGAGTCAGCTGCTTGTTTTGTTTATGAGGTACATGCAGCTAAAACTAATGTAGTCCGGCCTAACAGCCGTAAGACATACTGACGTAATAATAGCCGATCGTTAAGTAGTTATTCAAATATTTGAATTTGCTTCTCCATTTTGATGATTAGCTGCTTTTCTCTCTTACATAACATCGTATAATGAATCTCTGTGGAAGGTTTGGACTGCTGGTCCAACAAAACAACAAAATAAAGACACTTGAAGGGGGTCACATTGAGCTTTGAGAGAAAATGGGAATACAATAATTAAAGGGGCAATTTGTAAGACATCGTCCGTGTATTTTGATGCAGAGATGTCTGCTTACCTGCTAGCCCTGCTGGCCAGTCCTGTCATGTAATACCTCAAGAGACAATATTCAGATAGTACAGCGCCCCCCATGGTTCCAGCCGGGGGATGTTTGCTCTTTTTACTTTTTAGTGTAATAAATGAACAAAATAAACCCACAAAATGTCAAGAAAGGAAATACTTTTACACCTTTTTCTTCCCCACACAGAAAAAAACAACCATCTGAATTCAAATTTCTCCTTTACAGAACCAAGACGAGCTCAAGATGCTGCACACTGAGTGATTAATGCTTATGCAATATATAGGATTCACCGCGTCACGTAGGGCGCAACATAAAAAGTATAACCTGATTTGATCTTGTGCGATGCAAGGACTGCTGTGATGTCTATTCTGTCATTGTTGGGCATTAATGATTGACCCTGTGGGTGAGAGAATGATGCAGGTTTGAGCAATGATGCCGAGTGTTTAATGTTTAGCTGTTGGGTAAACAGACTGAAAGGCAACATGTCAGCAGTGAGTCAGGGCTGGTTAAGTTTTTGGCTAATAAGTAATGTGGAATCAGAGGCCTGATACCAGGATGCAGATGATAACCACAGTGGAAATAGAGAGCTGGACGTGAAGTCTGATGTTGACGTGCGTGACTGTGTGATACGAGTGTTTGCTGTGAGCAGCGTTTCATTTGTTGTTGTTTGGGATGTAATTCTACAAATGGGAAGAATGTCCTTTACAGAACAGTAGTTCCTCAAATAACGTTACCTGAGGCCACATAATGATTGTACCCTGTTAATACCTGACGCTGCCAGGGTTTACTTCCTTGTTCAGACTGGCACTCAAACCTGATCTTATCATCAGTTAAGTACAAAGGGACTTTATCCCACAATACTGAGCTTTTGTGTGTTTGTTTGCACCAATGACAAGGAAGTATGTTGATGAATGAACCAACATTCAATGTGTATTTTTTTTTTGTTTTCTTTCTTTAGATCTACATGAATCACAAGTTTATCTACTGGAAGTTTAAAATCTCTTAGTCTTGGTGGTTATTCTACAGGCTGGATCCACTATTTTTTAGACTTAATATACATACAAGTGACTCGACAAAATTGTTTCAGCAGCTCTTCTTAATCATTTTAACTCAACAGGCTTGTACTATCAGTTGCTGATGCCCTGCTGTGACACTGAGCAGGTGTCTGGGTTTCTAGTTGCTGCTGTGAAGCTGTTTTAAACTCAGTGCTGACCTCTGCTGGTGTAAAATCATTCATTATGCTGTTCTCTGTCTTCACAGATCTGCCAAGCACAATGTAGTAACGGTAAGAACAGCTGTTTCTTCATTGTGTTTTATGAGCAACATATTGTCATTGCAGGAGTTCTTCAATTTGTGTTGCTGTTTGTGCTCATATGTGATTGTTTGTCTTGTTTTTCTGCTTCTTTTTCTATATTTCAGTCATTGGATGTACCAGCATTGATACAAAAAACTTAACAGTTACAACAACGACAGTCACCTTTGTATCAGATTTAACCTGCTCCTTATCCACTGGCAATATCACTTCAAATGGTGTGATAAGTAATCTGACTCCGGGAGCAGTCTACCCAATCGTCTTTGGTTGTTTTAACTGCTGCACAGACGTCACAACGAGTAAGTCCGTCTACTTTTTTTAATCACTTCTATTACAGTCTTTCACAGACTGTGAAATGATAATGCTCTGCTCTTCTCTTCTTTTCCTCCACAACCTCTGTTTCACTCACAGAGCCTGAAGCTGTCGGGAATCTTGCCGTCACTAGTGTCACAACATCCTCTGTGTTTGTAACCTGGACTGAACCAAATGGAAATAGCTCCGCCTATAGAGTACGATGGAACAATGGAAACAACAGGACTGTAACTGGCACATCTACAAACATCACTGGCCTGACTGCTGGTGTCCAGTATAACATAAATGTCACTGCAGTGGCAGATGATGAGCTTACTGAGGGAGAGACAGACACCGTTTCAAACTACACAAGTAAGTAGGAAGAATTTTTGGCTTTCATTGTAAGATGTAAGATGTCGAACTGCTTATGACAATGGAGTTGAAAGTGTGAAGACATTGTGTTTTTCCTCTGTAGTGTTGTACCCCGACTGTATCATGTATTAAGTACATTGTGCTGCCATATTTTTCTTCTTTGCGTCCACCTGTCTGTCGCTCACAGAGCCTGAAGCAGTCGGGAATCTCAGAGTTTCTGAATTCACAACATCCTCTGTGTATCTGATGTGGACTGAACCAGAGGGAAACAGATCCTTCTATAGAGTAGAGTGGACTAATGGGACAACTAACTGGGCTGACAGTGTCACTGACACTGAAATGAATGTCACTGGGCTGACTGCTGGAGTGCAGTACACTTTTACTGTCATAGCAGTGGCTGGAGATACCACAACAGAAAGTGCAGTGGCTCAGATTTCTCACTATACAAGTAAGATGATGAGTAACATTTTTGCTCATGGAAGTATTTATAGTCTACTTTGTGCTTCATCTTTACTCTAACTTTGTTATATACTGAGGCGGAGAACATTGCACTGCAAGTAGACATTACAAATCCTTGTCCATATCATCCCTCTCACTCACAGAGCCTGAAGCTGTCAGCAATCTCGCTGTCACTAATATAATGACATCCTCTTTGTATCTGACCTGGACTGAACCACAGGGACGTAGCTCCTTCTATAGAGTAAACTGGACTGATGGAAATATCAGTGACTCTGAAAATGTGAATCAAACACATATAAACATTACTAACCTGACTGCTGGTGTCCAGTATAACATAAGTGTTACTGCAGTGGCAGGTGATGGCCTCACTGAAGGACAGAGTACTTTTATTACTCAATACACAAGTAAGTAACCACTGGGATGTGTACTGTATGTGCTGGACCTTTTTGCTGATGACAGTGCTTATAGTTAATTTTCTCACCCTTTCTGTAACTCTTCTATATACAGAGGTTTAAACAATTGTATCACAAGAATGACTGATGATTGAAAAACCTAAAATCAATTAAGTTCAACTCATGTGTGATTGTTTAAATTAACAAACACAATTACACAAATAGTACAGATTTCACTCACATAGGTTGTACCACTTGGTTCGGTCCTCTCCTCTCCTCTCCTCTTTAGGACCTGGTAAAATTGGGGTACCCACTGTATCCACAACCACCACTTCCATCTCTCTGAACTGGACAAAACCTCCTGGTGAGGTGTTCAAGTACAAGGTGGAGTGGAATAATGGAGGATCACAGATGGTCAAATACACAGATAATACCTCTGCAGTGCTATCAGACCTGATCCCGGGTACTACCTACACAATCACAGTCATTGCTGTTGCTGGAGACGATCAGACAAAGGGAGACGGTCAAACATTAACATCAGTCACAAGTAACAAAACTTTAATTTATTTTAGATTGTAGCTTTTTGTCATTTGTCACTTTTTGGATCGGCAACTTTGCTCTGATCACTTGTAGATTTTGCATTTGCCACGGTCAGTATTATTTTTGTCATCTCTAATTTTTCTACTTGTATCTACATTCATCCTGCACTCACAGAGCCTGAAGCTGTCAGGAATCCCACTGTCACTAATATCACAACATCCTCTGTGTTTCTAATCTGGACTGAACCATCGGGAAATATCTCCTTCTTTAGAGTAAACTGGACTGATGGAAATGTCAGTGACTCTGAAAATGTGTATCAAACACATATAAACATTACTAACCTGATTGCTGGTGTCCAGTATAACATAAGTGTTACTGCAGTGGCAGGTGATGGCCTTACTGAAGGACAGAGTACCTTTATTACGCGATACACAAGTAAGTAACCACTGGGATGTGTACTGTATGTGCTGGACCTTTTTGCTGATGACAGTGCTTATAGTTAATTTTGTCATCCTTTCTGTAACTCTTCTATATACAGAGGTTTAAACAATTGTATCACAAGAATGACTGATGATTGAAAACCTAAAACTAATTAAGTTCAACTCATGTGTGATTGTTTAAATTAACAAACACAATTACACAAATAGTACAGATTTCACTCACATAGGTTGTACCACTTGGTTCGGTCCTCTCCTCTCCTCTCCTCTCCTCTCCTCTCCTCTCCTCTCCTCTCCTCTCCTCTCCTCTCCTCTCCTCTCCTCTTTAGGACCTAATAAAATTGAGGTACCCACTGTATCCACAACCACCATCTCCATCACTCTGACCTGGACAAAACCTCCTGGTGAGGTGTTCAAGTACAGGGTGGAGTGGAATAATGGAGGATCACAGATGGTCGAATACACAGATAATACCTCTGCAGTGCTATCACCCCTGATCCCGGGTACTACCTACACAATCACAGTCATTGCTGTTGCTGGAGACGATCAGACAGAAGGAGATGGTCAAACATTAACATCAGTCACGAGTAACAAAACTTTCATTTATTTTAGATTGTAGCTTTTTGTCATTTGTCACTTTTTGGATCGGCAACTTTGCTCTGATCACTTGTAGATTTTGCATTTGCCACGGTCAGTATTATTTTTGTCATCTCTAATTTTTCTACTTTTATCTACATTCATCCTGCACTCACAGAGCCTGAAGCTGTCAGGAATCCCACTGTCACTATTATCACAACATCCTCTGTGTTTCTAACCTGGACCGAACCAGAGGGAAATATCTCCTTCTGTAGAGTAAACTGGACTGATGGAAATGTCAGTGACTCTGAAAATGTGAATCAAACACATATAAACATTATTAACCTGACTGCTGGTGTCCAGTATAACATAAGTGTTACTGCAGTGGCAGATGATGGCCTTACTGAAGGACAGAGTATCCCTGTGACTCGATACACAAGTAAGTAAACATTTAAATGTGGTTCATACTGTCAGGATGCCTGCTGAGGACACCTGGTGGAGAGGACTCTGCACTGATTTCAGCTTTTACCTCAGAGCTGCACTGAATGTGCTGGATGTAGGCTGTAGCTCTGGACATCGTTGGGATGTTGTTGATGGCACATCTCTTCAGTGTTGTGCACATTTCAGGAGCATTTGTTGTGGTTGACAGACGGGGTTGGATTTACCTTATATGCTAGCTGTACAGCTGTCAGGGTGACAATGTAGATTTGCAAGGTCGAAACTAAAATGGGGAGCGTGGTCAACTGTTCAACATCAGCATGTTAGCACTGACATTGTGACAATATTTGCATGCTTGCATTAGCATTTTGCTAAAAGGCACAGACTCACAGAGCCCCAAGAATGGCTTTGGACTCTTTTAGTCTTAAATCAAATGACCCAGAAGGTTTGTTCTTCCTGTCAAGGAATTACACTCTTCAGCCTCCTTGGAAACCAAAAACAATTGGCTACAAGGAAGACTTCAATTTGTTTCCCAACCTCAAAGGTTTTCATTCCAATGATGAGATATCTGTGATTTCAATACGTTTTAGTACATTTCAAAAAGTAAGTCAGTTCTTCTGAGTATTCTGTGGGAGGTGCTGCCAGTACAGGACGTGCTATAATATGCAGTTGAATGACATAATTTTTAGAGAAAGTCTGTCTGGTGTCGCTTGAAAAATTCTTGGCTACATCATCCCTCTCATTCACAGAGCCTGAAGCTGTCAGGGATCTCGATTTCTCTGAAATCACAACATCCTCTGTATCTCTGAACTGGACTGAACCAGAGGGAAACAGATCCTTCTATAGAGTACAGTGGACTAATGGGACAACTAACTGGAAAAACAGTGTCACTGACAATAAAATGAATGTCACTGGGCTGACTGCTGGAGTGCAGTACAATTTCACTGTCATAGCAGTGGCTGGAGATAACACAACAGAAAGTGAAATGGCTCAGATTTCTCACTATACAAGTAAGATGATGAGTCACATTTCTGCTCATGAAAGTATTTATAGTCTATTTTCTCATCCTTTCTCTAACTCCATCATGTAAGGAAGTGGAAACAATTGTATCACAAGAACAAATGATGGATGAAATTAAAATGAAAACAACCTATATTTAATATAAATAGTGTTACTGATGTGTTTAAATCAACAAACACAGTTACACAAAATAGTACAGATTTCACTCACATAGGTTGTACCACTTGGTTCGGTCCTCTCCTCTCCTCTTTAGGACCTGGTAAAATTGGGGTACCCACTGTATCCACAACCACCACCTCCATCACTCTGACCTGGACAAAACCTCCTGGTGAGGTGTTCAAGTACAGGGTGGAGTGGAATAATGGTGGAGCTTTGATGAGCATGTTAACAACTGTTACCTCTGCTGAGCTATCACCCCTGATCCCGGGTACTACCTACACAATCACAGTCATTGCTGTTGCTGGAGACGATCAGACAGAAGGAGACGGTCAAACATTAACCTCAGTCACAAGTAACAAAACTTTAATTTATATTAGATTGCAGCTTTTTGTCATTTGTCACTTTTTGGATCGGCAACTTTGCTCTGATCACTTGTAGATTTTGCACTTGCTACGGTCAGTATTACTTTTTCACCAGCTCTAATTTTTTCTCCTCATCCTACATTCATCCTGCACTCACAGAGCCTGAAGCTGTCAGGAATCCCACTGTCACTAATATCACAACATCCTCTGTGTTTCTAATCTGGACTGAACCATTGGGAAATATCTCCTTCTATAGAGTAAACTGGACTGATGGATATTTCAGTGACTCTGAAAATGTGAATCAAACACATATAAACATTACTAACCTGACTGCTGGTGTCCAGTATAACATAAGTGTTACTGCAGTGGCAGATGATGAGCATACTGGAGGACAGAGTAAATCTGTTACTCGATACACAAGTAAGTATTTAAATGTGGTTCATACTGTCAGGATGTCTGCTGAGGACACCTGGTGGAGAGGACTCTGCACTGATTTCAGCTTTTACCTCAGAGCTGCACTGAATGTGCTGGATGTAGGTTGTAGCTCTGGACATTTTTTGGGATGTTGTTGATGGCACATCTCTTCAGTGTTGTGCAGATTTCAGGAGCATTTGTTGTGGTTGACAGACAGGGTTGGATATATCTTATTGTAGCTGTACGGCTGTCGGTGTGGCAATGGCAATTTGTCAGTCTGTCCTCCGCTTTGATCCAGACTGAAAGGTCTCCAGAACTACTTAATGGGTTACCATCAATTTTTGTATATGGTCTCATGGTCTCCAGAGGATGAAGCCAACTGATGTTGGTGATCACCAGAGTTCTCCTCTAGTGTTACTATGTTGTTGTCATTTGATTTTGAGTGAAATTTGTCAAAAACATTTGGATGGGTTGTCATGAAATTTGGTACAAATATTAATACCCCCTTTAGCATAAACTTTGGTGATCCTCGGACTTTTCTCTAGTGCCACCATCAGGTCAAAATTCAAATTTGTCCGATGGATCGGTTTATGAAGATACCTGCAGCATGAGACATTCCCATCAAGGGAATCTTAGCATTGACATTGTGAAAATATTCTATGCCGATGACATTAGCATTTAGCTGAAAGCACAGAATTCCACAGCCACAAGAAGAGATGCACATAGAAATGATTCAGAAAATTTCTACACATAACATCTTTTCCCTCTCAGGACCTGAAGTAGTCAGGAACCTCACTGTTGCCAACATCACAGCATCCTCTATATCTCTGATGTGGACTGAACCAGAGGGAAACAGATCCTTCTATAGAGTGCAGTGGACTAATGGAACAACTAACTGGAATAACAGTGTCACTGACAATAAGATGAATGTCACTGGGCTGACTGCTGGAGTGCAGTACACTTTTACTGTCATAGCAGTGGCTGGAGATAACACAACAGAAAGTGAAATGGCTCAGATTTCTCACTATACAAGTAAGATGATGAGTTACATTTTTGCTCATGAAAGTATTTATAGTCTATTTTCTCATCCTTTCTCTAACTCCACCATGTAAGGAAGTGGAAACAATTGTATCAAAGGAACGAATCATGGATGAAAATTAAAAAAAAAAAACAGCCATTTAATATCATAGTGTTGCTGATGTGTGATTGTTTAAAGCAACGGACACAATTACACAAATAGTACAGATTTCACTCACATAGGTTGTACCACTTGGTTCGGTCCTCTTCTCTCCTCTACTCTTTAGGACCTGGTAAAATTGGGGTACCCACTGTATCCACAACCACCATCTCCATCTCTCTGAACTGGACAAAACCTCCTGGTGAGGTGTTCAAGTACAGGGTGGAGTGGAATAATGGTGGAGCTTTGATGAGCATGTTAACAACTGTTACCTCTGCTGAGCTATCACCCCTGATCCCGGGTACTACCTACACAATCACAGTCATTGCTGTTGCTGGAGACGATCAGACAGAAGGAGACGGTCAAACATTAACCTCAGTCACAAGTAACAAAACTTTAATTTATTTTAGATTGCAGCTTTTTGTCATTTGTCACTTTTTGGATCGGCAACTTTGCTCTGATCACTTGTAGATTTTGCACTTGCTACGGTCAGTATTACTTTTTCACCAGCTCCAATTTTTTCTCCTCATCCTACATTCATCCTGCACTCACAGAGCCTGAAGCTGTCAGGAATCCCACTGTCACTAATATCACAACATCCTCTGTGTTTCTAACCTGGACTGAACCATTGGGAAATATCTCCTTCTATAGAGTAAACTGGACTGATGGATATTTCAGTGACTCTGAAAATGTGAATCAAACACATATAAACATTACTAACCTGACTGCTGGTGTCCAGTATAACATAAGTGTTACTGCAGTGGCAGATGATGAGCGTACTGAAGGACAGAGTCAATCTGTTACTCGATACACAAGTAAGTATTTAAATGTGGTTCATACTGTCAGGATGTCTGCTGAGGACACCTGGTGGAGAGGACTCTGCACTGATTTCAGCTTTTACCTCAGAGCTGCACTGAATGTGCTGGATGTAGGTTGTAGCTCTGGACATTTTTTGGGATGTTGTTGATGACACATCTCTTCAGTGTTGTGCAGATTTCAGGAGCATTTGTTGTGGTTGACAGACAGGGTTGGATATATCTTATTGTATCTGTACGGCTGTCGGTGTGGCAATGGCAATTTGTCAGTCTGTCCTCCACTTTGATCCAGACTGAAAGGTCTCCAGAACTACTTATTGGGTTACCATCAATTTTTGTATAGACACTCGTGTTCTCCAGAGGATGAAGCCAACTGATGTTGGTGATCACCGGAGTTCTCCTCTAGTGTTACTATGTTGTTGTCATTTGATTTTGTGTGAAATTTGTCAAAAACATTTGGATGGGTTGTCATGAAATTTGGTACAAATATTAATACCTCCTTTACCATAAACTTTGGTGATCCTCGGACTTTTCTCTAGTGCCACCATCAGGTCAAAATCCAAATTTGTCCGATAGATCGGTTTATGAAGATACCTGCAGCATGAGACATTCCCATCAAGGGAATCTTAGCATTGACATTGTGAAAATATTCTATGCCGATGACATTAGCATTTAGCTGAAAGCACAGAATTCCACAGCCACAAGAAGAGATGCACATAGAAATGATTCAGAAAATTTCTACACATAACATCTTTTCCCTCTCAGGACCTGAAGTAGTCAGGAACCTCACTGTTGCCAACATCACAACATCCTCTATATCTCTGATGTGGACTGAACCAGAGGGAAACAGATCCTTCTATAGAGTACAGTGGACTAATGGAACAACTAACTGGAAAAACATTGTCACTGACAATAAGATGAATGTCACTGGGCTGACTGCTGGGGTGCAGTACAATATCACTGTCATAGCAGTGGCTGGAGATAACACAACAGAAAGTGAAATGGCTCAGATTTCTCAATATACAAGTAAGATGATGAGTTACATTTTTGCTCATGAAAGTATTTAGTCTATTTTCTCATCCTTTCTCTAACTCCACCATGTAAGGAAGTGGAAACAATTGTATCAAAGGAATGAATCATGGATGAAGATTAAAAAAAAACAGCCATTTAATATCATAGTGTTACTGATGTGTGATTGTTTAGGCAACGGACACAACTACACAAATAGTACAGATTTCACTCACATAGGTTGTACCACTTGGTTCGGTCCTCTTCTCTCCTCTACTCTTTAGGACCTGGTAAAATTGGGGTACCCACTGTATCCACAACCACCACCTCCATCTCTCTGAACTGGACAAAACCTCCTGGTGAGGTGTTCATGTACAGGGTGGAGTGGAATAATGGAGGATCACAGATGGTCAAATACACAGATAATATCGCTGCAGTGCTATCACCCCTGATCCCGGGTACTACCTACACAATCACAGTCATTGCTGTTGCTGGAGACAATCAGACAGAAGGAGACGGTCAAACATTAACCTCAGTCACAAGTAACAAAACTTTAATTTATTTTAGATTGCAGCTTTTTGTCATTTGTCACTTTTTGGATCGGCAACTTTGCTCTGATCACTTGTAGATTTTGCACTTGCTACGGTCAGCATTATTTTTTCATCAGCTCTAATTTTTTCTCCTCATCCTACATTCATCCTGCGCTCACAGAGCCTGAAGCTGTCAGGAATCCCACTGTCACTAATATCACAACATCCTCTGTGTTTCTAACCTGGACTGAACCATTGGGAAATATCTCCTTCTATAGAGTAAACTGGACTGATGGAAATGTCCGTGACTCTGAAAATGTGAATCAAACACATATAAACATTACTAACCTGACTGCTGGTGTCCAGTATAACATAACTGTTACTGCAGTGGCAGATGATGGCCTTACTGAAGGACAGAGTCAATCTGTTACTCGATACACAAGTAAGTATTTAAATGTGGTTCATACTGTCAGGATGCCTGCTGAGGACACCTGGTGGAGAGGACTCTGCACTGATTTCAGCTTTTACCTCAGAGCTGCACTGAATGTGCTGGATGTAGGTTGTAGCTCTGGACATTTTTTGGGATGTTGTTGATGGCACATCTCTTCAGTGTTGTGCAGATTTCAGGAGCATTTGTTGTGGTTGACAGACAGGGTCAGATATGCCTTATATGCTAGCTGTACAGCTGTCGGTGTGGCAATGGCGATTTGTCAGTCTGTCCTCCGCTTTGATCCAGACTGAAAGGTCTCCAGAACTACTTAATGGGTTACCATCAATTTTTGTATAGACACTCATGGTCTCCAGAGGATGAAGCCAACTGATGTTGGTGATCACCGGAGTTCTCCTCTAGTGTTACTATGTTGTTGTCATTTGATTTTGTTTGAAATTTGTCAAAAACATTTGGATGGGTTGTCATGAAATTTGGTACAAATATTAATACCTCCTTTAGCCTAAACTTTGGTGATCCTCGGACTTTTCTCTAGTGCCACCATCAGGTCAAAATTCAAATTTGTCCGATAGATCGGTTTATGAAGATACCTGCAGCATGAGACATTCCCAGCAAGGGAATCTTAGCATTGACATTGTGAAAATATTCTATGCCGATGACATTAGCATTTAGCTGAAAGCACAGAATTCCACAGCCACAAGAAGAGATGCACATAGAAATGATTCAGAAAATTTCTACACATAACATCTTTTCCCTCTCAGGACCTGAAGTAGTCAGGAACCTCACTGTTGCCAACATCACAACATCCTCTATATCTCTGATGTGGACTGAACCAGAGGGAAACAGATCCTTCTATAGAGTACAGTGGACTAATGGAACAACTAATTGGAATAACAGTGTCACTGACAATAAAATGAATGTCACTGGGCTGACTGCTGGGGTGCAGTACAATTTCACTGTCATAGCAGTGGCTGGAGATAACACAACAGAAAGTGAAATGGCTCAGATTTCTCACTATACAAGTAAGATGATGAGTTACATTTTTGCTCACGAAAGTATTTATAGTCTATTTTCTCATCCTTTCTCTAACTCCACCATGTAAGGAAGTGGAAACAATTGTATCAAAGGAACGAATCATGGATGAAAATTAAAAAAAAAAACAGCCATTTAATATCATAGTGTTACTGATGTGTGATTGTTTAAAGCAACGGACACAGTTACACAAAATAGTACAGATTTCACTCACATAGATTGTACCACTTGGTTCGGTCCTCTCCTCTCCTCTACTCTTTAGGACCTGGTAAAATTGGGGTACCCACTGTATCCACAACCACCATCTCCATCTCTCTGAACTGGACAAAACCTCCTGGTGAGGTGTTCAAGTACAGGGTGGAGTGGAATAATGGTGGAGCTTTGATGAGCATGTTAACATCTGATACCTCTGCTGAGCTATCACCCCTGATCCCGGGCACTACCTACACAATCACAGTCATTGCTGTTGCTGGAGACGATCAGACAGAAGGAGACGGTCAAACATTAACCTCAGTCACAAGTAACAAAACTTTAATTTATTGTAGATTGCAGCTTTTTGTCATTTGTAACTTCTTGGATTGGCAAATTTGCTCTGATCACTTGTAGATTTTGCACTTGCTACGGTCAGTATTACTTTTTCACCAGCTCTAATTTTTTCTCCTCATCCTACGTTCATCCTGCACTCACAGAGCCTGAAGCTGTCAGGAATCCCACTGTCACTAATATCACAACATCCTCTGTGTTTCTAATCTGGACTGAACCATTGGGAAATATCTCCTTCTATAGAGTAAACTGGACTAATGGATATTTCAGTGACTCTGAAAATGTGAATCAAACACATATAAACATTACTAACCTGACTGCTGGTGTCCAGTATAACATAAGTGTTACTGCAGTGGCAGATGATGAGCGTACTGAAGGACAGAGCAAATCTGTTACTCGATACACAAGTAAGTATTTAAATGTGGTTCATACTGTCAGGATGTCTGCTGAGGACACCTGGTGGAGAGGACTCTGCACTGATTTCAGCTTTTACCTCAGAGCTGCACTGAATGTGCTGGATGTAGGTTTTAGCTCTGGACATTTTTTGGGATGTTGTTGATGACACATCTCTTTAGTGTTGTGCAGATTTCAGGAGCATTTGTTGTGGTTGACAGACAGGGTTGGATATATCTTATTGTAGCTGTACAGCTGTCGGTGTGGCAATGGCAATTTGTCAGTCTGTCCTCCGCTTTGATCCAGACTGAAAGGTCTCCAGAACTACTTAATGGGTTACCATCAATTTTTGTATAGACACTCGTGTTCTCCAGAGGATGAAGCCAACTGATGTTGGTGATCACCGGAGTTCTCCTCTAGTGTTACTATGTTGTTGTCATTTGATTTTGAGGGAAATTTGTCAAAAACATTTGGATGGGTTGTCATGAAATTTGGTACAAATATTAATACCCCTTTAGCATAAACTTTGGTGATCCTCGGACTTTTCTCTAGTGCCACCATCAGGTCAAAATTCAAATTTGTCCGATAGATTGGTTTATGATGATACCTGCAGCATGAGACATTCCCAGCAAGGGAATCTTAGCATTGACATTGTGAAAATATTCTATGCCGATGACATTAGCATTTAGCTGAAAGCACAGAATTCCACAGCCACAAGAAGAGATGCACATAGAAATGATTCAGAAAATTTCTACACATAACATCTTTTCCCTCTCAGGACCTGAAGTAGTCAGGAACCTCACTGTTGCCAACATCACAACATCCTCTATATCTCTGATGTGGACTGAACCAGAGGGAAACAGATCCTTCTATAGAGTACAGTGGACTAATGGAACAACTAACTGGAAAAACATTGTCACTGACAATAAGATGAATGTCACTGGGCTGACTGCTGGAGTGCAGTACAATTTCACTGTCATAGCAGTGGCTGGAGATAACACAACAGAAAGTGAAATGGCTCAGATTTCTCACTATACAAGTAAGATGATGAGTTACATTTTTGCTCACGAAAGTATTTATAGTCTATTTTCTCATCCTTTCTCTAACTCCATCATGTAAGGAAGTGGAAACAATTGTATCACAAGAATAAATGATAGATGAAAATAAAATTTAAAAAAACAACTACATTTAATATCATAGTGTTACTGATGTGTGATTGTTTAAGCAACGGACACAATTACACAAATAGTACAGATTTCACTCACATAGGTTGTACCACTTGGTTCGGTCCTCTCCTCTCCTCTACTCTTTAGGACCTGGTAAAATTGGGGTACCCACTGTATCCACAACCACCACCTCCATCTCTCTGAACTGGACAAAACCTCCTGGTGAGGTGTTCAAGTACAGGGTGGAGTGGAATAATGGAGGATCACAGATGGTCAAATACACAGAAAATATCTCTGCAGTGCTATCACCCCTGATCCCGGGTACTACCTACACAATCACAGTCATTGCTGTTGCTGGAGACAATCAGACAGAAGGAGACGGTCAAACATTAACCTCAGTCACAAGTAACAAAACTTTAATTTATTTTAGATTGCAGCTTTTTGTCATTTGTAACTTTTTGGATCGGCAACTTTGCTCTGATCACTTGTAGATTTTGCACTTGCTACGGTCAGCATTATTTTTTCACCAGCTCTAATTTTTCCTCCTCATCCTACATTCGTCCTGCGCTCACAGAGCCTGAAGCTGTCAGGAATCCCACTGTCACTAATATCACAACATCCTCTGTGTTTCTAACCTGGACTGAACCATTGGGAAATATCTCCTTCTATAGAGTAAACTGGACTGATGGAAATGTCCGTGACTCTGAAAATGTGAATCAAACACATATAAACATTACTAACCTGACTGCTGGTGTCCAGTATAACATAAGTGTTACTGCAGTGGCAGATGATGGCCTTACTGAAGGACAGAGTCAATCTGTTACTCGATATACAAGTAAGTATTTAAATGTGGTTCATACTGTCAGGATGCCTGCTGAGGACACCTGGTGGAGAGGACTCTGCACTGATTTCAGCTTTTACCTCAGAGCTGCACTGAATGTGCTGGATGTCGGTTGTAGCTCTGGACATTTTTTGGGATGTTGTTGATGGCACATCTCTTCAGTGTTGTGCAGATTTCAGGAGCATTTGTTGTGGTTGACAGACAGGGTTGGATATATCTTATTGTATCTGTACGGCTGTCGGTGTGGCAATGGCAATTTGTCAGTCTGTCCTCCACTTTGATCCAGACTGAAAGGTCTCCAGAACTACTTATTGGGTTACCATCAATTTTTGTATAGACATTCATGGTCTCCAGAGGATGAAGCCAACTGATGTTGGTGATCACCAGAGTTCTCCTCTAGTGTTACTATGTTGTTGTCATTTGATTTTGAGTGAAATTTGTCAAAAACATTTGGATGGGTTGTCATGAAATTTGGTACAAATATTAATACCCCCTTTACCATAAACTTTGGTGATCCTCGGACTTTTCTCTAGTGCCACCATCAGGTCAAAATCCAAATTTGTCCGATAGATCGGTTTATGAAGATACCTGCAGCATGAGACATTCCCATCAAGGGAATCTTAGCATTGACATTGTGAAAATATTCTACACCGATGACATTAGCATTTAGCTGAAAGCACAGAATTCCACAGCCACAAGAAGAGATGCACATAGAAATGATTCAGAAAATTTCTACACATAACATCTTTTCCCTCTCAGGACCTGAAGTAGTCAGGAACCTCACTGTTGCCAACATCACAACATCCTCTATATCTCTGATGTGGACTGAACCAGAGGGAAACAGATCCTTCTATAGAGTACAGTGGACTAATGGAACAACTAACTGGAAAAACATTGTCACTGACAATAAGATGAATGTCACTGGGCTGACTGCTGGAGTGCAGTACAATTTCACTGTCATAGCAGTGGCTGGAGATAACACAACAGAAAGTGAAATGGCTCAGATTTCTCACTATACAAGTAAGATGATGAGTTACATTTTTGCTCATGAAAGTATTTAGTCTATTTTCTCATCCTTTCTCTAACTCCACCATGTAAGGAAGTGGAAACAATTGTATCAAAGGAATGAATCATGGATGAAGATTAAAAAAAAACAGCCATTTAATATCATAGTGTTACTGATGTGTGATTGTTTAGGCAACGGACACAACTACACAAATAGTACAGATTTCACTCACATAGGTTGTACCACTTGGTTCGGTCCTCTTGTCTCCTCTACTCTTTAGGACCTGGTAAAATTGCGGTACCCACTGTATCCACAACCACCACCTCCATCTCTCTGAACTGGACAAAACCTCCTGGTGAGGTGTTCAAGTACAGGGTGGAGTGGAATAATGGTGGAGCTTTGATGAGCATGTTAACATCTGATACCTCTGCTGAGCTATCACCCCTGATCCCGGGTACTACCTACACAATCACAGTCATTGCTGTTGCTGGAGACAATCAGACAGAAGGAGACGGTCAAACATTAACCTCAGTCACAAGTAACAAAACTTTAATTTATTTTTAGATTGCAGCTTTTTGTCATTTGTAACTTTTTGGATTGGCAACTTTGCTCTGATCACTGGTAGATTTTGCACTTGCAACGGTCAGTATTATATTTTCACCAGCTCTAATTTTTTCTCCTCATCCTACATTCATCCTGCGCTCACAGAGCCTGAAGCTGTCAGGAATACCACTGTCACTAATATCACAACATCCTCTGTGTTTCTAACCTGGACTGAACCATTGGGAAATATCTCCTTCTATAGAGTAAACTGGACTGATGGATATTTCAGTGACTCTGAAAATGTGACTCAAATACATATAAACATTACTAACCTGACTGCTGGTGTCCAGTATAACATAAGTGTTACTGCAGTGGCAGATGATGAGCGTACTGAAGGACAGAGTAAATCTGTTTTCCAATACACAAGTAAGTATTTAGATGCGGCTCACACTGTCAGGTAGCAAGAGTGTGCAGAAGACACCTGTTGGCAAAGCAGCCGAGTACTTTGACAGTTAAAGACTGTCTGCAGTGATCACAAGCAGGATGAAACTCTGAAGTCACTGTAAGAAAAGTCCAGATAACAAGTCCTCTCTACGAAGAAGGTGTTGACTGCTGGTTTGGGCATCAGCTGCAGTGATGCTGTTGTTGTACTGGACTGCTGTGATGACAAGAAAGCTCACCTGTGAAGCAAAGGCCTGGGTTTATTTTTATGTTTTTGCTTGTTTGTCCTTGGCTAATCGTCTTTGGCCCAAAGTTCTGTTTTGCCACAAGCAGGGTCATGGATACAGTAGTTGCAATGAGGTTTCTCCACAGTGTGGCTTGTCACGACATTCATTGTAGGGTGTGAGGCTCAGTGGTCCATCGAAGTCTTTGGCTACGTACAGACTACCAGCTCACGTGTTTTTTTGGCATACTCAGAATGAATCGAGATCGGCTTTAGGAAGTCTCTTCAGCACAAGTACACATGAAATGTGATTTTTGCCAGTCAGATCCAAACCTCATCTGGAGGTGGTTTGAAATGCGATTCAAATCAGATTTCTACAGCTGTTTCTCAGTCAGGACGCTCTGGTCAGTCATATCAGATTTCAGAGTACATTTTGTGCAACTCACAATGATGTTGGATGAACATCCAGCTGCATGGAAGCAGCTTGATACTGCAATGTTGCTGAGGCAGTATTGGTCTGGTTGCAAATTTACTGTTTTGGTGAATTTGATTCATTTTGATTTAAAAACAGATATGCGCGATGGAGTGATTTTTAAATTTGTTTTGCAATATAACACCTTTCCCTTCACAGGACCTGAAGCTGTCAGAAACCTCAAAGTCACTGAAATCACAACATCCTCTATATCTCTGATGTGGACTGAACCAGAGGGAGATAGATCCTTCTATAGAGTACAGTGGACTAATGGGACAACTAACTGGGTTGACAGTGTCACTGACACTGAAATGAATGTCACTGGGCTGACTGCTGGAGTGCAGTACAATTTCACTGTCATAGCAGTGGCTGGAGATAACACAACAGAAAGTGAAATGGCTCAGATTTCTCACTATACAAGTAAGATGATGAGTTACATTTTTGCTCATGAAAGTATTTATAGTCTATTTTCTCATCCTTTCTCTAACTCCACCATGTAAGTAAGTGGAAACAATTGTATCAAAGGAATGAATCATGGATGAAGATTAAAAAAAAACAGCCTTTTAATATCATAGTGTTACTGATGTGTGATTGTTTAAAGCAACGGACACAATTACACAAAGTAGTACAGATTTCACTCACATAGGTTGTACCACTTGGTTCGGTCCTCTTCTCTCCTCTACTCTTTAGGACCCGGTAAAATTGGGGTACCCACTGTATCCACAACCACCACCTCCATCTCTCTGAACTGGACAAAACCTCCTGGTGAGGTGTTCAAGTACAGGGTGGAGTGGAATAATGGAGGATCACAGATGGTCAAATACACAGATAATATCTCTGCTGAGCTATTACCCCTGATCCCGGGTACTACCTACACAATCACAGTCATTGCTGTTGCTGGAGACAATCAGACAGAAGGAGACGGTCAAACATTGACCTCAGTCACAAGTAACAAAACTTTAATTTATTTTAGATTGCAGCTTTTTGTCATTTGTAACTTCTTGGATTGGCAACTTTGCTCTGATCACTTGTAGATTTTGCACTTACAATGGTCAGTATTATATTTTCACCAGCTCTAATTTTTTCTCCTCATCCTACATTCATCCTGCACTCACAGAGCCTGAAGCTGTCAGGAATCCCACTGTCACTAATATCACAACATCCTCTGTGTTTCTAACCTGGACTGAACCATTGGGAAATATCTCCTTCTATAGAGTGACCTGGACTGATGGATATTTCAGTGACTCTGAAAATGTGAATCAAACACATATAAACATTACTAACCTGACTGCTGGTGTCCAGTATAACATAAGTGTTACTGCAGTGGCAGATGATGAGCGTACTGAAGGACAGAGTAAATCTGTTTTCCAATACACAAGTAAGTATTTAGATGCGTTTCACACTGTCAGGTAGCAAGAGTGTGCAGGAGACACCTGTTGGCAAAGCAGCCGAGTACTTTGACAGCTAAAGACTGTCTGCAGTGATCCCAAGCAGGATGAAACTCTGAAGTCACTGTAAGAAAAGTCCAGATAACAAGTCCTCTCTACGAAGAAGGTGTTGACTGCTGGTTTGGGCATCAGCTGCAGTGATGCTGTTGTTGTACTGGACTACTTTGATGACAAGAAAGCTCACCTCTGAAGCAAAGGCCTGGGTTTATTTTTATGTTTTTGCTTGTTTGTCCTTGGCTAATCGTCTTTGGCCCAAAGCTCTGTTTCGCCATGAGCAGGGTCATGGATACAGTAGTTGCAACGAGGTTTCTCCACAGTGTGGCTTGTCACGACATTCATTGTAGGGTGTGAGGCTCAGTGGTCCTTCGAAGTCTTTGGCTATGTCCAGACTACCAGCTCACGTGTTTTTTTGGCATACTCAGAATGAATCAAGATCGGCTTTAGGAAGTCTCTTCAGCACAAGTACACATGAAATGTGATTTTTGCAAGTCAGATCCAAACCTCATCTGGAGGTGGTTTGAAATGCGATTCAAATCAGATTCCTACAGCTGTTTCTCAGTCAGGACGCTCTGGTCAGTCATATCAGATTTCAGAGTGCCTTTTGTGCGACTCGCAGTGCAGGGTGTCTTGCTTAACAAATGTGGCAACCCGACCAGCTGATAGTGGATCCAATGACACAACGATGTTGGATGAACTTCCAGCTGTATGGAAGCAGCTTGATACTGCAATGTTTGCTGGGACAGTATGGGTCTGGTTGCAAAGTTACTGTTTTGGTGAATTTGATTGCGATATAACACATTTCCCTTCACAGGACCTGAAGCTGTCAGAAACCTCAACGTCACTGAAATCACAACATCCTCTATATCTCTGATGTGGACTGAACCAGAGGGAAACAGATCCTTCTATAGAGTACAGTGGACTAATGGAACAACTAACTGGGTTGACAGTGTCACTGACACTGAAATGAATGTCACTGGGCTGACTGCTGGAGTGCAGTACAATTTCACTGTCATAGCAGTGGCTGGAGATAACACAACAGAAAGTGAAATGGCTCAGATTTCTCACTATACAAGTAAGATGATGAGTTACATTTTTGCTCATGAAAGTATTTATAGTCTATTTTCTCATCCTTTCTCTAACTCCATCATGTAAGGAAGTGGAAACAATTGTATCAAAGGAATGAATCATGGATGAAGATTAAAAAAAAACAGCCTTTTAATATCATAGTGTTACTGATGTGTGATTGTTTAAAGCAACGGACACAATTACACAAAGTAGTACAGATTTCACTCACATAGGTTGTACCACTTGGTTCGGTCCTCTTCTCTCCTCTACTCTTTAGGACCCGGTAAAATTGGGGTACCCACTGTATCCACAACCACCACCTCCATCTCTCTGAACTGGACAAAACCTCCTGGTGAGGTGTTCAAGTACAGGGTGGAGTGGAATAATGGAGGATCACAGATGGTCAAATACACAGATAATACCTCTGCTGAGCTATTACCCCTGATCCCGGGTACTACCTACACAATCACAGTCATTGCTGTTGCTGGAGACAATCAGACAGAAGGAGACGGTCAAACATTAACCTCAGTCACAAGTAACAAAACTTTAATTTATTTTAGATTGCAGCTTTTTGTCATTTGTAACTTCTTGGATTGGCAACTTTGCTCTGATCACTTGTAGATTTTGCACTTGCAACGGTCAGTATTATATTTTCACCAGCTCTAATTTTTTCTCCTCATCCTACGTTCATCCTGCACTCACAGAGCCTGAAGCTGTCAGGAATCCCACTGTCACTAATATCACAACATCCTCTGTGTTTCTAATCTGGACTGAACCATTGGGAAATATCTCCTTCTATAGAGTAAACTGGACTGATGGATATTTCAGTGACTCTGAAAATGTGAATCAAACACATATAAACATTACTAACCTGACTGCTGGTGTCCAGTATAACATAAGTGTTACTGCAGTGGCAGATGATGAGCGTACTGAAGGACAGAGTAAAGCTGTTTTCCAATACACAAGTAAGTATTTAGATGCGGTTCACACTGTCAGGTAGCAAGAGTGTGCAGAAGACACCTGTTGGCAAAGCAGCCGAGCACTTTGTCAGCTAAAGACTGTCTGCAGTGATCCCAAGCAGGATGAAACTCTGAAGTCACTGTAAGAAAAGTCCAGATAACAAGTCCTCTCTGAGGAGAAGGTGTTGACTGCTGGTTTGGGCATCAGCTGCAGTGATGCTGTTGTTGTACTGGACTGCTGTGATGACAAGAAAGCTCACCTGTGAAACAAAGGCCTGGGTTAATTTTATGTTTTTGCTTGTTTGTTCTTGGCTAATCGTCTTTGGCCCAAAGCTCTGTTTTGCCATGAACAGGGTCATGGATACAGTAGTTGCAATGAGGTTTCTCCACAGTGTGGCTTGTCACGACATTCATTGTAGGGTGTGAGGCTCAGTGGTCCATCGAAGTCTTTGGCTACCTCCAGACTACCAGCTCACGTGTTTTTTTGGTATGCTCAGAATGTATCGAGCTTTAGGAAGTCTCTTTAGCACAAATACAAATGAAATGTGATTTTTGCCAGTCAGATCCAAACCTCATCTGGAGGTGGTTTGAAATGCGATTCAAATCAGATTCCTCCAGCTGTTTCTCAGTCAGGACGCTCTGGTCAGTCATATCAGATTTCAGAGTGCCTTTTGTGCAACTCGCAGTGCAGGGTGTCTTGCTTAACAAGTGTGGCAACCCGACCAGCTGATAGTGGATCCAGTGACACAACGATGTTGGATGAACTTCCAGCTGCATGGAAGCAGCTTGATACTGCAATGTTTGCTGGGACAGTATGGGTCTGGTTGCAAAGTTACTGTTTTGGTGAATTTGATTGCGATATAACACCTTTCCCTTCACAGGACCTGAAGCTGTCAGAAACCTCAACGTCACTGAAATCACAACATCCTCTATATCTCTGATGTGGACTGAACCAGAGGGAAATAGATCCTTCTATAGAGTACAGTGGACTAATGGGACAACTAACTGGGCTGACAGTGTCACTGACACTGAAATGAATGTCACTGGGCTGACTGCTGGAGTGCAGTACAATTTTACTGTCATAGCAGTGGCTGGAGATAACACAACAGAAAGTGCAGTGGCTCAGATTTCTCACTATACAAGTAAGATGATGAGTCACATTTCTGCTCATGGAAGTATTTATAGTCTACTTTGTGCTTCATCTTTACTCTAACTTTGTTATATACTGAGGCGGAGAAAATTGCACTGCAAGTAGACATTACAAATCCTTGTCCATATCATCCCTCTCACTCACAGAGCCTGAAGCTGTCAGCAATCTCGCCGTCTCTAATATAACGGCATCCTCTTTGTATCTGACCTGGACTGAACCACGGGGACGTAGCTCCTTCTATAGAGTAAACTGGACTGATGGAAATATCAGTGACTCTGAAAATGTGAATCAAACACATATAAACATTATCAACCTGATTGCTGGTGTCCAGTATAACATAAGTGTTACTGCAGTGGCAGGTGATGGCCTCACTGAAGGACAGAGTACCTTTATTACTCAATACACAAGTAAGTAACCACTGGGATGTGTACTGTATGTGCTGGACCTTCGCTCCGGTTCCATCCACTGGCAGTATAACATTTGTGCTGATGATTGTTCGTATACTGCTTTGCTTTTACATGTGGATGATTAAATCTGTCTATTTTCTCCAACATTTGACTGTTTGTCTCTCCTCTCCTCTCCTCTCCTCTCCTCTCCTCTCCTCTCCTCTCCTCTCCTCTTTAGGACCTAATAAAATTGAGGTACCCACTGTATCCACAACCACCACCTCCATCTCTCTGAACTGGACAAAACCTCCTGGTGAGGTGTTCAAGTACAAGGTGGAGTGGAATAATGGAGGATCACAGATGTTCACATACACAGATAATACCTCTGCAGTGCTATCACCCCTGATACCTGGTAACGAATACACAATTGCGATCACTGCCATTGCTGGAGACAATGAACCAGGAGAACCTAACACATTCACTTCAGTGACAGGTAAGCCATATTTTCTGCATGTAACATCTCCTGGTGCTAGAAATTGTTTGAAAAATGTATCCAACATGCTTATTTTAATCCACTCATCCTGTCTTGCGTTGCGCAGTACCTGCTGTGGTCAGGAATCCCACCATCACTGACGTCACAACATCGTCTGTGTCTCTGCACTGGGATAAACCAGAGGGCAATGCAACCGGGTACATAGTTCAGTGGACCTTAGGAGAAGACACCTTCAATGACACCACTACAGACACCTCCTTTACTATCAATGGTTTGATTCCTGGATCCCGGTACAACATAACAGTGTCTGCTGTTGCTGTCAATCCCTCAAATGAAGGAGAAAGAACCCTAAGAACCACCTTCACAAGTAAGTCCACACTTTGAGAAAGTCCGTAATCAAGCTGGTAGCATTACTTTTTGCTTTAAATCCCTCCAGTCCATTCAACATGTTTATAAGCAGTGTATAAACATTGGATGAAGCACATATTGTGAAGACGTATTTTATATTAATACAACTTTTTTTTTCTGTATTGACATTCAGTATCTGTTGACATATAACTACATTAATAAGCCCTTATTCATTTACAACGAAATATCACTTATTACTTGTTTATACACTATCTATAAATGCTAAATAGGAGGACTTATAGTATAGCATTGCTGTGATACTAAACCCATAATTGCTTTGGGTTTGTGGGAAATGGTGTTCATAAAAAGGCAGCTATAAATAGAAGTATTAAAGGGTAACTCCAACAATTTTATACATTACATTGTGTTTACAGGTCTTTGGTAGTACAACTGTAAATGTGAGAAAAGTAGTGTAATCACCTTTTTATCCCACACATTCTTCTTCCCTTTCAAAACCTGCCTCCTACATTACCCACAATGCAGTTTAGCCACTGAGTGACATCACTGGAGGGCAGTTTATCAGATTACATACAGCTTCATCTGGAGCCACAAAAGGCTTCACACTAAATGTTTTTTTGAAATATGCAGTAGTCGACCTTACAAGACCTGTAAGCACACCTTGATGTTAATAATTAAATTGTCGGAGTTACCCTTTAATAATTACGATGCATGTAGCGCTGCAACAATTGGTAAATGTTTTAATTACTTTTTTTTGATGGTCAGTTTATTGTATGAGTCATTTTGCTATTGACCTCGGGTTATGCAGATACTGTAATGAGACATTTTTCACACATTTTGTTTCTCTGCCTGTGTGTTGGCACTAATTTCAACTTTAGACCTTATTGTTTAGAAATATAGGAATATGTTGACTTATATATTCACCATGTTGCAGTATTATGTTATGTTTTAATAGGAATTCACTGCAAATATACAGTTTGTACTTTAATCCTATTATGTCATTTTTTAGATGTGACACGAACATGATGACATGAATATAATGTTTTGGTTTTTTTATCACCCTCTACTTCCCTTGTGTCTAGGGCCTGACATGCCTGAAGACATTACCATTACAGCACGAGGAACTAATTACCTGAACATCAGTTGGACTTTGCGTCAAGGGGGGTTTGAACTCTATGTGGTGAACATCTCAAACCAGGACTTAGCTTTCTCCGGTAGCACAACAACCACAGACAACACAACCAACTTTGCTGGATTACGTCCTGGGAGATTGTTTGATATCGCAGTGACCGCTGTGGCTGGAGACTTCAGTAACACGTCTTATCTCTCAGCTGCCACCAGTAAGTTCATCACACGATACTGTCATTGTTTTCATGATTTTGTTTTCAGATCTTGTGCAGCTCAATATAAGTATATAAGCAACTTTGCTGTTCATCAGTACGAGTACTCCTCAAATGATAACTAGTAGCAATTTGATTTAATCTTCATGGGATATTTTGGGGAAACGCAAAGCTAACAAAAGCTTTGGGTGTGTTTGACCTCCCCACTTGTTTTTTTACTAACGTGTTAGCATGTCCTCACAATAAGTCGCAATGTGTGCTTGAAAATGTCTTAAATCATAGTCTGAGTGTATATTTTTGTTGTTGTTGTTTTTATATTGCAGTTATGAGACATTATAAAGTAATAAATGTGTGTACACTTGTTATTCATTCCTCTTAGTTCCCACACCTCCTCGTTCCTTCACCATCAGTCACCCGACAAACTCTTCGCTCCGCCTGCAGTGGGCGACCCCTGATTTGATGGATGGTGCTCCAGACACCAGCTACCGTGTCACCTACCAGCCGACGGACGGCAATGTACAAAATCGAAACCCCACAACCAATAACACAGAGCTGTCCATGCTTTCCTCTGGAACATCGTACAATATAACTGTGCAGACCGTCGGACCACAAAATCAAATGAGCTCAGTTGTCCATAACTCTTCTTTCACTTGTGAGTACAAAGCACATAGAAGTGTCTCCTTTGCTTTGAGTAATTACATTTAGTTAGGACTTCTTGCAATATGTGTATCTATTATACAGTATTGTTAATCTGGCAATCATTTAAAACACTGCACTTTATATTCATAAGATATCTTTTACATAAATCTCTTCTCCTTTATCTACTTCTGCCAACTTTTTTCTCTTTTGTGATTTTTCCAGTGCCCAACCCCGTGTTGAACCTCGAAGCCAGCCCCGAGTCCACCACCTCAATAAAAGTGCAGTGGTCAAACCCACAGGGAGCCCAGCAGTATTACACATACATGGTTGTAACCTACAAAGATATGGGAACACCGTCTGAAGTATCAGCTAGCTCTAACAGTACTAATGTGGGACGCCTGGAGCCAGGAACTCGATACAGTGTCAATGTCACGACGATAGCGGCACCAGGAAGTGAATCCACAGTGGAACATACATTCAGCTACACAAGTAAGGTCTTGAATTGAGACATTTGAACGATTAAAGACACCGCAGAAACGTCATACCTTTTTTTCTACAGTGGTCTTTAGTCTCACATAATCCTCTGCTGTGTTTGCTGCAGTGCCCAAAGCAGTGACCAACCTCAAAGTGGCAGCTGTGAACACAACGGCCATCCAGCTGACGTGGTCCAGACAAACTGATCATAAGTCCTCCTACTCCTACCGGGTGGTAGTGCTCCACCACGACATGGTGGTCCAGAATGCTTCAACCGGGACTGAGACTTACACCTTCTCCAATCTGACCCCTGGAGAATGTTACACTTTCAAAGTGTTTACAGTCGTAGGAGGGGTCCATTCCAGTGTGGCAACCACACAGAGTTTCACAAGTATGTCTTCAAAGCTTCTGTAGTGCCATTTTATGTTATACATTGATGCTAGCCTAAAAGATTAGCTTACCTAATCAAAAATACAGTCAGTAGCAGTGTCAGAAGAGCTGCCAGAACTCATAAATATACTGATTGATTGATTGATTTTAGGGTTGATTTATCATTTAGTGACGGGACAATGCACAGAACTATTTACACTTCTCGAAATTAGTTTGGGCTTTTGGGATATTTTAGAGTTTCACTTCACTTCATATGACTGTTATTGCACATGCATACATGTATACACTCATATCCCAATATCCCAGACTGATTTTGAGTAGTGTATAATGTCAGAGGCTGAAAGTAGTTGAATAGGCAAGATTTGAAAAAAGATAAAGTGCCAAATTATGCTGAATTAGTTTCCACAAATGACAAACTATCATCATATATACAAAAATGCGGGTAAAAATAAAAATGCACCTTTTTATCTCAGGAGTAGATTGTCAGTTTGCTGTTTAAACAGCCTGGATTTATAATTTTTTGCTTGGTAACAGTCATAACTAATGGATGGGCCAGTTATCCTTCTAATAAGATTATTAAAGGACCTGAATGAGGTTGTTAAATGTCTGCATTTTGTCCAAGTTGGAGGAGTGCCCCTGAAAACAACTTCCCAAATATGAGATAATAAAAGTGTAAAAATTACAGGTTTAAAAAAAAGTATTTCAGGATTTTTCTGCACTGTAACATCCCAGAAGTAGAATACACTTAAAGATATAAAGTCAAACAACAAGACCTTTGTTATATATTGGGTTGAGTTGTGTACTTAGATTATCCCCAATTTTTCCTTAAATGTTCAAACCCAGATAATTCCTAATTTTGTTTAAGTTAACGGTTCATTTACTTTGGTTGCTTGTCGCTAAAACCTCCTTGAGAGTCAGAGTCTGAAGAAGGAAGTCAGTAAATAAGACTAAAAGTAACGTGACTAAGACTTTAAAACATTTCTGCCTGATACACGTAGATATATTTGAAGACAGGGACTCCCATGATCCCACACCTCTTACAACTTTTGTTCTCTTTTGACTGAGAGGCCCCCGTCGTGGCAAAAATTACATACTGTGCCTTCAAATCTTGATCGCTATTAGAATACATAACTGTATTACAAATGCTCCGTTACAACCCAACCCTGCATATTTCTTCAAGTTAATGTAACGTGTGTTCATCAGCTCGGGCTGAATGTAAATCTTCCTTTTTCTTATTTTTTTTTACTACAGCACCTGACGTGGTTTCTGACATCACAGTCTTGGGAAGCACAACTACCCTGTCAGTGAGCTGGACGCGGGCAGGTGGGCGTGTGGACTCCTACACTGTCAATCTGTACAGAGATAACCAGCTGATGAAAAACCACAGCAATCTGAGCAATAATACTCAAAGCACAGAGTTTCTGAACCAGAAACCAGGCGTGAATTACTGTGTGCAGGTGGTCACCCACAGTGGAAACTTTGAGAATAACAGAACAGAGTGCAATGCAACCTGTGAGTCACATCATGATTTACATACCTGTGCATTTGTACAATGTGGTGTGTGTGTGCTGCATGTATGTTGACTATTAGCTAATGTATTCCTCCTCCTGTTCAGTTCCCAACCCTCCTGGCCCCATCACGGTGCAGTCTCAGACTGTGAACTCCATCACCTTTACCTGGCCCCTCCCCGACGGCATGGACCATCGTCAGTACAACTTCAGCGTGTCCCACATTAACGGCTCCTCTCTGATTGAAAACAACTCATTCCTGCTGGACAATCTCCAGTCTGGAAGTCCCTACAGTATCTCTGTCGTTACTGTGGGTGTGAGGGACTATGAGAGCACAGCAGTGACGACAGAAAATTATACCAGTGAGTGGAGTTAACACACCTGATCACACCGGGGTGATAACTGTGACTATTATTTACTAATACTTATTTATAAAAACTGTCAGTCCCTGCTTTTCATACTATTTTGTCCAAATCTGACACCTGTACTGTGTATCCACTGCATTTTAATAGGACCGTATCCTGTAACCATGCTGAGACAGTCAGAAATCAGCACAGATGCAGTGACCTTGGTGTGGGAGCAGCCGCAGAGCAAACCTCACTACTCGTTCATGGTGCAGACCTCCAACGGCTCAAATTTTGCCCCATTGTTTCGCTCCAACACCACAGTCACAATCCCTGGACTTCTCTCTGGGAGCAACTACAGCTTCACTGTCACCACACTGACAGCAGATGGCACTCAGTCAGAACCCGTGACAGTTTCCTACTTTACACGTATGTATACATGCTATCCAAGCAAAAAAAAAAACGTAAATAACAATGAAAGGAGTTTAGTGTGTCATTATTACTCTGTGCAGCCTTTGTACTGAGTGAATGTGCTGTGTATTTATTAATATAGGAAACACTTTCTGCTCTGTTTTTAGGGCCCTTCAGTGTTACAGGGTTGAAGGCTGAAACCTTAAGCACAACTGCCGTACGTCTGTCTTGGAATCGACCACCGGAGTACAAGCCGGGCTACACGTATCAGGTTAATACCACAGGCTGCGGCTCCAAGAATACAAACCTGCCAGGAGAAGTCGCAGAGATCTCAGCGCTCACCCCGGGGACAGAGTGCACCTTCTGTGTTTTTGTCCGGGCAGCCGACGGCATCGAAGGGGAAGCAAACTGCACCTCTCAGTACACCAGTAAGACTCCTCACCAGTCATTTCTTTGTCTTTATTTCACATTGTCAAGGAAGTTAATCGTCTTTAATCCGTCCTCCTCCGCACACGAACAGAGCCTGAGACAGTGCAACCCAGCGCCTCCAGCCAGGGCTCCAATAGCTCGATCCTGGTGTCATGGACCAAACCTCCTGGCAGAGTGGAGCGGTATATGGTCCGTCTGAACGGCAGTTCCTCACAGGAGCAAAACCTGAGCTCTTTGGATACCTCCCGGCTGTTTGAGGGCCTGTCCGCTGGACGGCTTTACAGTGTCATGATAACAACATTTAGTGGACCCTTCAATGCACCATCTGGATTTGTCACTAATGCAACATGTAAGTATGATACATTTGTTAGATTTTAAAGTTTGACTCATGGTATGCTTTTAAAAAATGGCCTGCAGTAACCTAAAATCTTTGTGTTTTATATATGTAATACAAAACACTTGAGTAATCCCTTTAAGCATTCCTATATTAGTGAGATTTTTTAGAGTGATGTTACTCACTTTCTGCACTTCCACCCGCCAAGTCCCCAATCCTCCCGGGGCGATTGAGGTCCTGAGCAAGACAACCGGCTCCATTGACATTCGGTGGCAGGAAGCTCCTCTGATGACCGGTGCGTCATTTCAGTACCGGTGCATCATTCCAACCCAGGGAGGAGAAAACGTCCCCAGCACCAGCACCAGGCATAATTTCACCTCCCTGCTGTCTGGGACTCCCTACAACATCTCTGTGTCCACAGTGGGCCCCATGGGTTTTGAGAGTGAGGAGGTTCAGATCCACAAGGTCACCACAAGTAAGGGTTTTATTTCTGTGTCTGAAAAAAAGGGCACGCACTGTCATCGTGTTATTTCATGTTTTAGAAAGACATTTACAACTCTCTGTCTTTTAAAACAATCAGGGCCGTTCACTGTGAGGAATCTCAGTACTTCAACAGAAGAGAGGAGCATCACGGTCATGTGGGACACACCTGACCAATACAAGGACAGCTATCGCTTCAATGTGACCTGGCAAAGGTCAAACGGGCCCAGGAGTGTCGTAGTTGCGGAAACTCAGTATAAAGTCCCTGACCTGGTTCCTGGCAGCTCCTACGACATCACAGTCACCACTGAGACCTCTGATGGAACAGAGGGGGCTCCAACACCGATTTCCGAATGCACAAGTACGGTCATAACAGATCGATTATTTTCATATTGACGTATGAACATTGTGAAAGCTTATTTTAGGAGCGATTTCAGGTAAAAAAAAGAATGTTGCATTCTGAGTTTTTAAGAGGTGAAGAGAGCGGAAGTAAGTCGGGATAAATGATAAAGTGAAGATATTTCAGTCTGTATAACCAAGTTTTAGATTACCTGTAAATAACACATTTTTATACAATTTTACTGATGTTGTGTTTCCTGACATTCATTTCTGTTTGATGCTGCAGATGCCAGCCCAGTTAAAGACTTAACTTGCAACGGTCCAAATACACCAAATGCAGAAGTCAACCTGTCCTGGAACAACCCAGATGGCAAATATTCTGGCTTCCAGGTCGCTGTTAACAACCAGATCATCAACGCGACAAGCAGCTGTTGTGCTCAAACTGTGTCCAATCTTAGTCACTTTACTGAATACCACCTGACCGTGAAGAGTCTGAGCTGTGGACAGCCGAGCACTGCTACGAATCTTTCCTGCACGACAGGCATCACAGGTAGGACATTGTGCTTTATGAACATTATAATTCAAGTGTTTGAGGTGCGTCAAATAACAACAATTTGGCCAAAACCATTTTTTTTTTTACAATTTAACAATATATTTTAATGTCTGAAATGACATCAGTGCACTTAAACAGTAAACTTCACTGGGAATTTAACAACCTGTGCACAGATACCAAAATATCTCCAATAAATCTGTGCACATAGAAACTGATACATTTGCAGAATGGTTCAGGTAGCACGCTTAAAACTCCCTGCAACATTTATTTATTTATTTATTTTTAATTATTGTTTTTGAGTTACAAAACTTACGAAGATCTTTTCTCGTTAATATTTTTTTCCAAGATCCACCCGTTATACCTGAATCTGACGCTGACAAACTAGTGATGGAGACAGAAAAGTCATACAACAAGTTCACCATTCAGGTTGAAACCAAACTGCTGACAAACACCAGCGGGCCGATCACACATGTTGGGGTGCTGATGACAAATAACCTCCCTGGTAGGTGTTTTTCTTTTAGACAGTGTTGAAATGATGTCGCGCTGTCGTAAATTTCATTGTTGCCGTCAGGACTGTCAGTAATTGTTTTTCTGTAATCCCTGTCTTTTCAGGCAACACTTCTAATTGGAGGAACTATTTGGAGAAAACTTACAATCAGTGGAAGGAGGGGAGTACTCAGGTGTACTTGGCAACAGTCACAAAAATCGCCCTCTCACGCAGTGTAGCGACGCACCTGAACATAGAAATAGGAGATGGATCCAAATTCCTGGACTACACGAATGGTGCCCTGTCTGCCAACGGGAAATACCAGTAAGAACAGAAACCAGTTTGTGTAGCGATAGGTGTGCTGCAGCCGATTATATGCATAAGTAACCTCTCAATGATAGAATAACTTGTACATGTGAAGTAAGATTTTTTAAATATCTGATTTGTTTAATCCTGCAGATATGCTATTGTGTTGTTTACCAATCTGCAAGACAACTCTATGCTCGTAAATGGCACACGGTCGCTGGTCTCAACAACACACTTCTTTACCGTCGTCCTCCCCAGCAACCCAGGTACCACAGTCACAACCAAAGCTGTTTCTTTAATGTATGTTTTGGTGCAATAAAACGCTCCTCTGATGGGAGGAAACGCTCGTTCTCGTTGTCCTGATCCTGTCTTAATCTTTGTCACATTTTAGCTGTCACTGCCATTGCTATTGGAGTGACGTTGGGAATTTTCTGCGTTCTCTTCATCATCCTCATCGGCTTCATTATCTACTGGAGAAGGTTTGTCGTCGTCACCATTGCTGACGATTGTGATTAAAAGGGGCGAGATTTAAGAATTTCAGTCAGAAACATTCAGAAATTTACTTAAATTATCAACAGAATGTGAATAAATAGCAGTTGTGACATAATGACGTCTGTGTTATATTATATATCTACTGAAGTTAGCATGCTAACCAGGTAGCCCTAGGCTGTCCCGGGCAACAGCTCCCAATCTGAACCGCTAACTGCACAGCTAACTGAGCTAACTAGCTAAGGCAGTATAAGTTTGACAGGCAGACACATTTGCACCTTTACGTCAGTTTGTACGGGACTAAACTCTAAGCTGTTCATGTACTGCAGGTTAAACAACAAAGAATCGTCAGACATCCAGATTCATGCCATAAGGTGAGGTTTTCATTATTAATAATAATAATAATAATAATAATAATAATTTAATTATTTTAATTTTAAAATACATGGAGAATGATTGTTTTTGCAACTGTGGCTGAACATTGTTTTTGTTTTTTTCCCTTTCTTTTTCCAGAGCTAAAGTGTAAGTATAATAATTCTTCAATCAGATCTACCACATGTTGCACAACATGAACCGACTGAACTGTACCGACAAAACTCGTGACTCTTGTCTGACCTCTGGTGTCCATTTGAGCAGAAGTGTGGCTGTGAGGGTGGAGGACTATGAGGCCTACTACAGGAGGCAGAAGGCTGACTCCAACTGTGGCTTTGCTGAGGAGTTTGAGGTGAGACATAAGCTTAATATTTAAGGGCTGGTGGATAAATGACTTATTCATAGCAGGCAATTAAAGCGAAAGAAATATTGAATCATCTTTACAGGAGGACCAGCATCTAAACAATGTACGATTTGTTATCAGGTTTATTCTAGAAAGATTTTATTCTCTGTTTTAGCTCCTGTCTCTTCAAGGCCTCTCCTCTTGTCTGCTCTGATTGGTCAGCTCACACATGCCTGACCCAGCACTGCTCACAGTGTCTCTGGTCGTTTTTCTTCTTCCTGTTTACAGCTTGCAGTTAGCGTCACTTCTAGCGTGAATATAGGCAAAAATGATGCAAAGACAAGAAGTCACATAATTAAAGGCGTTTCAGGCACTTCAGGAGCAGCGTTTTCTGTGGGAGAGAGGAGCTCCCGTTGGTGCAGACCTTAGGATTTTTAACTTTCAAGACCTTTTACATGCACACGAACCTGTATAACACGCTGAGAGAGAGAGAGGAACTGCACCAGATTTGGGGCACAGAGTGAGCCATCCAATCATCAATCACACTTTTTTTCCCTTTCTTCTGAAGGACCTGAAGCTCGTTGGTACAGGTCAGGCGAAAACAAACGCTCTGACTTTGGAGAACAAGCCCAAGAACCGCTACAACAACGTGCTTCCCTGTGAGTCACCTTAACAAATCCGCCTCTCCTGCTTTCAACAGTAACCCTCCTCACTCCTTAAACTGTATCATCGCCTCTCATACTGTATCTTCTACTATATCCCATTTTAATCGGTCATTAAATCAAAATTATCATACTTTTCTCGCCTCCTAGATGACTCTTCTAGGGTGAAACTCTCTATTGTCCATGGAAGTCCTTATGATGACTACATCAATGCTAACTACATGCCGGTGCGTACTGACACTCTTGAAAAGCGGCTCTCTGCCTCAGTCATTGCTTCAGTATCAGTAAACATTAACTGCTAATTCTTTCCCTTAATGTTCATTTTCAACCATCCACGTCATTCACAACCATGTTTTAAATACACTTGAGAATCTCCTGGAAAAACTGAACAGGATGGATGTTTGTGTTTCTCTGGCTGTGTGCTGACGCTTCATTCGGCAGGGTTACAACTCCAGGAAGGAGTTTATTGCAGCTCAGGGTCCTTTGCCCACCACGGTCGACGAGTTCTGGAGGATGGTCTGGGAGAAGAATGTACAGACTTTGGTCATGCTGACACGCTGTAATGAGCAGGGACGGGTGAGTAACAACACACACACACACACACACACACACACACACAATGCCTAGCAGCAACGTGTGTACATACATGGGAACACTATGTCCTTATCCACAATACTGTTGTACCAGAACTAGCAATATCAATAGAAAAACTACTTTTAACTTGGTTTATTGTATGTTTTGTCTCAAAATATAAGTATAGGGAGGTGGAGAGAGAGAGTCTGTAACCATAACTGTACAAAAAAGAGCAATTACACACATTTTATGGTGGCGTTAGGTTGCACAACTGCCGCTTACTTTGACAAAGCGAGGACGGGGGGAAAAAAAGGAAATGATCAGGGGCATGTGTTTTATTAACATGATATCAATATTTGATTTGTCAATATCATGGTGTAATGCAACATCCCCAGCCTGAACATTGAATATCTCATCCTAAAAGTAGAAGAAATATCTTCCATGAATGATCCTCCACCGTAAAACAACAGATGTTGTGGTGTCGTTGTGGAATAAACAACATGTAAGAATCATGTGTGACCACTGAAAATCTAAACCAGATAAGAAGAGAGACAAGTGCTATAAATGATCACATTTCACACAGTAAACATTTTATATGGGTTGAGGCAAAAAAATAGTCAAGTCAATACCTAAGAAGGAGAATTTACCTGCTAACATACACAGAAAAATACTAAAATTTGTCTTTTTAAATGCTGTTGATAATTTAATTTCACTTTTGAATGTTTTAAACACATTTCTTTTTATATATTGTACCTTTTAAATAAAAACCCAAACAAACAGTACAGCTGCGGACCCACGCTGCTTTATATTCCATATAAACCACTTCCCAGTACATGATTTATATTTAAGATATCAACATCTCTGTGGTCTGTAGGCAGCCAACTCTGCAGAGTGTGTGTTCAAACCAACTGAATGTATGTACAGTGTATGGTTCATCTATTACTCAGCTTCCTGCTGCACTCTACAGTTATGTGTTGTTCACCTGGAGGAGGAGGTGTAGCATCGCTGGTTTGAAAATAGCTCATAAAATGTACCCAAAAATAAATAAATAATAGAAGAGTAGAGATGCTGGAGTTTCTATATGTTACGTGTTGTTGAAAAGGGATCTTTTCTGTATCCTGAATTTGAATTCTGAATACTTGCAGAATGATTTGTTTTTCTTTTCCCAGGTAAAATGTGAGCAATACTGGGATTCTGGCACTAAGATCTATGGAGACATCACTGTGACAACGACCTCTGAAATACCACTTGAAGACTGGACCATCAGGGACTTTGACATCAAAAATGTAAGTGGCCGGACACTGCAGGAGGGTCAGAATCAAGTGCTTATTTAACACCCTTAGTGTGTAATACTTGACCTACATCCAAATCATCTTAAAGAGTGAACAAACAACACCCTGCTCAACATTTGTCATCGGTCTAATGAATGTGCAGTAATCACACGGCGCTGTGAGTCAGAGTCTGATGAAATGACATTCAAATATGAATCCTTGAAACCGTTGAATGTCCTCGAAACAAGATCTCATCAGTCGCAACTATTTTGAGCTTGTGCGTGCGTTCGTGTTTCGTCCTTCAGGTGAAAACAGCAGAGACCCGTTCGGTGCGTCACTTCCACTTCACAGCCTGGCCGGATCACGGGGTACCAGAAACCACCGAGCTCCTCATCAGCTTCAGGCATCTGGTCAGAGAACACATGAACCAGTACTCCAGACACTCTCCCACTGTGGTCCACTGCAGGTCCGACAAAAACACAAAAACACAACGGGAACACACACTTTTACCTTCAGTTCTGAACTGTTTCATCTGATATTCTGTCCCTCTGTCTGCTCCCTCCTCTGTCTGTGTGTCTACGTTGTCTACGCTCAGTGCCGGTGTTGGACGTACAGGTACCTTCATCGCCATCGACCGTTTGCTCTTCCAGATCGAAAGGGAAAACATAGTGGACGTGTACGGCATCGTGCACGATCTGCGCATGCACCGGCCCCTCATGGTGCAGACAGAGGTAGGACACAGTCACACACGCTGTTATTTTTTTTACCGCACATGTTATTTGAAATGCAGCTCAGTGGAGTTTTTCTATTTGACGTCCCTGCAGGATCAGTACGTCTTCCTGAACCAGTGCGCCATGGACATCATCAGATCAAGAACTGGAACCAACGTGGATCTAATCTACCAGAACACAGCTGCGCTCTCTATTTACGACAACGTAGAACCGAAGGGTTATGGCAAAAACGGGTACAACAACGCATAGGCCGGGCTCTTCATCTTCACTCTTAACATGAAAACTGCGCAGACACTCGTAAAGGGAACGCCTTTATCAGATTGTGCTGTATTTATTTTTTTATTCCTGTCACGCTTTTTCTTAAGAATCTTGTAGCTTTTTCTATTTTGTGGTATTTATTTGTTAAAAAATGAATGTTTGTTAAAGGAGGAGACTGTATATGGAAATACAACAGGAGACTAGTAATCACTGACCAAAAATATTTGGATTCTTTCTTATTAATGCAGATTTTTTTGTATTGCTCAGCTTATATTTCTGCTTGTTTACTACTGTATGTGACTTACTGATGATACATGTTTTTCTCAGGTAATATGTTGATGATGCTGTATAGGTATTATTACAGACACGAAGATAAATCTGTAATTAATTGAACCCTTGAAATTGCTATTGTACAAAACAACATGCTGGTATAAATACTGTGTGCCTTTTTTCAAAACCTATATGCTTTAATACCAATAGGTGGCACTCCTCACTCCTTACATTACCTTGTTATAGGAACCTTGAGATGAAATTTCTCAGTCCGTCATCTTTTATCGGCACATATTCCGGCCAGTCCTTTTATTTTTGCACCTCTTAAGCCCGTTTGAACTGTGCAATGTCTTTTAATGAAGGATTTTTGTGGTTTGTTGTAGAGACTTTTATATTTGATTGCACTGTAGTGAATAATGCACTGGATGCATTTGTCTTTCTACACTGTCCTCCTTATTTTATAAAACTATTTTATCTGTATCATTGACTATATTTTGGCCAGTGCTTTGTGAAACTGTTGAAGACATTTTTGCTACTCACCCCACATTTGATTGTTACAGTTTTACTTTGATTATTTTTCTAAGGGTTAAAGAGATGGGCCAGGTTAAACAAAAGCTCAGGAACTCAGATAATGAAAATGAACATTTTAACAGGCGGTGTGGTGTCAGAAAACCCATACGGCACCAGTGTGTAGGTGACATCTATTGTTTTATTTTATTGTTAATGTCTTTCTTCTCTACCTTGACATTCCTCAAAGAAACAAGGATGTTATGTCCCTTCCTGCTGCACATATGGATATTTCCTGTGATGTTAAAATCACCTTTATTTTCAGCTTTTTAAAGGGCACAGTCTTCCATTAGGGCAGGTACGTTTATTAAAGACAATTCATGTGCATAGTCGGCTGTAGATATTTTTAGGGCTATGTTTTATTATTATTATTATTGTATCATAATGTACTTATTGATTGAAAGCACTTGTGTTTTAGTGACGACCACAGTAGCATATAGTCACACAGTTTTTAGGATGTTTTTGAAAATGCTTTATGAGATGCTTGCTGGTACAACGCCATTATGTAAAAAAAGGAGCGAGGAGCGTTTAATATTTGTGTATCCTTCGATCTGTACAACAAAATATGATTAAAGATGTTATGAGATTTTACCTCACATTTGTATATGGCTATGTGGTGTGTTTGAATCAGTGTGTGCGTGAGTGCAGTGCCCATCCTCTCCTTTGTGCACAATCAGGATTTTAGAGCTAGTTTTTGTGTTGTGTAACATTTCACAAGCTAATAAAATTGTTTCGAGTGGAAAGATGAAAAGAAACAAACAATCATGCTGCAGAGGAGGACCGGGCTGCCACACTTCTGCATTATTCAGAGCAACTTTCAGGTCGCAGGTATCTAAGTGCACCCTCGAAGAATGAATAAATAATACCAGTTCTGTCTCGTACTCAACGAGAAAAAAGCTTCTTTTTTTTTACGCTGAAACTTCAAAATGTCTAATTTTACAGCTTACATCAGGCCTCCACTCTGGAGCTTCTGTACAATATGGAGGTGTCACACCAACACAGTGCAGGGCGCTCCCAGCATGGTGGTAATAACAAGACTTTGTCAGCACGTCGACTTCAATAAGCCTGATATCTTAGACAGTGAGGCCCCTCTTTTTCTCCCCCATTTTCCCCGTCTCTCCCCTCCACTCCTCCACATGGTCCACGTCTCTCAGTTCCAAACGTTGGATCTAAATATAGATCTGGCATTTGAATGCCTCTTTCTAGTTTTTCTGTGTCTGTTAGTTTGAAAATAAAGAGCGTGCACGGAGCTGGAGCCATAATGACAGCAATCCAACCTGCAAACATAAAAGTAAACTAGGACAAAAGATAACTGGGTGATCCAAATTTAATGATGAGCTCAGATGCTTATGTGCCAGTAAATCCACCATAATGGATTACACCGGGGTTTATCAGCTCCTGATTGTGGCGATAATAGGGTTTTTTATTTTCTGTCTTTAAAAGCATTAAAAACAGTCTCAAATGTGGATTGGTGCCCTATCACAGGAAGTGGAAAAACAAACACACAGCTATGTAAGGGTCTTGCCTTGACCTTTGTGAAGTCAAAACCCACAAAGTTTACACTCGACTGCACATGTAGCTGTTGACGTCTGGCCAGCGGTGTAATATTAACATGCTCGTGACCTTTCACCTTTGTTTTTTATGTCAGTGAAGCTATGATGGACATTGACACAATACCTGCACAGTCACCCAGTAAATTGTAACAGAAAGATAAGGATGAACACTCATGAATTGCAAACAACGGAGGGAGTGTGCTGAAGTCGAGCAAAAACAAGGAAATACCAGAGGTCAAAGGAAAGTAGATTCACTCATGTACTGTTCTTTAGTAGAGTTATGAGGTTCTTGTTCTGTTAATACTTTCTGAGAAATACTTCAGAATATGTATTTTGATGATGACAAATGTACGATCATAGCTGCTCCTGTAGGCAGCGGAGGGAAATAGCTGAATACAGTTATTACAACATTATTTTGAGGCACTCGCTTATTGAAATATATCATTTTTTTCCACCTTATACTTCAGTTTCTCTACACTTCAGAAAAAATACTGTCCTCTCAATCCACCGTAACACAACACGCTGTGTGATCATCTTATTCATGAGATGCATTGTTATAGGTTAAACTACGGTGGCCCTGAGGGTCAATCTTGAGGGCCGTGTTTCCTGAAATGTCTGTGTGTTTTGTAAAAGTTGTGTTTTCTCAAATGTCGTGTTTTGTAAATCGATTTGTTTTGTGTTAAATGTTGTGTAATCTGAAATGTTGTGTAATCTGAAATGTTCTGATTGTGAAATGTTGTGTTTTGTGAAATGTCGTTGTGTATTCAGAAATTGTGTGTTTTGTTAAATGTTGTGTTTTGTGAAATGTTTTGTAATCTGAAATGTTGTGTATTGTGAAATGTTATGTTTTGTGAAATGTTGTGTTTTGTGAAATGTCGTTGCGTATTCAGAAATTGTGTTTTGTTAGATTTTGTGGGGTTTGTGAAATGTTGTGTTTTGTTAAATGTTGTTGTGTTTAATGTCGTTGTGTTTTGTTCTGTTTTGTTTAATGTTGTTGTGTTTTGTGAAATGTCGTTGTGTTTTGTTAAATGTTGTGTTGTGTAAAATGTTGTTGTTTTTTGTTTAATGTTGTTGTGTTTTGTTAAATGTTGTGTTTCGTGAAATGTTGTTTGTTATGTAAAATATTGTTGTGTTTTGTGAACACAATGACATTAAAGGCAATATTTCACAATTGTGTTTTGTGAAAGGTTGCCTTTAATGTCATTGTGTTTTGTTGTGTTTTGTGAAACGTTGTTGTGTTTTGTGAAATATTGTCTTTAATGACGCTGTGTTTTGTCCTGTTTTGTTTAACGTTGTTGTGTTTTGTTAAATGTTGTGTTTTGTGAAAGGTTGTCTTTAATGTCATTGTGTTTTGTTCCGTTTTGTGTAATGTTGTTGTGTTGTGTGAAATGTCGTTGTGTATTCAGAAATTGTGTATTTTGCGAAATGTTGTTGTGTTTTGTGTAATGCTGTTTTGTTTAATGTCGTTGTGTTTAGCTCTGTTTCGTTTAACGTCCTTGTGTTTTCTGAGATGTCATGTTTTCTAAAATCCTACTTACATCTGAATGCCTCATCGCTCAATAAAACGATACCCAACCCAGTCGGGGGCCATGTTGCTGCCTACTTACCACTTTAAACATTTATTTTGTTTTACTTCTGTACTTCTCACACCTGAACCCAAAACAACCTGCAGTCCAGCACCGAGCAGCAGCAGCAGGTGTGGTTCGCCTCTGCGGCCACAGGTGTCGCCGGTGCGCTCCTCCTGCGTTGTGGCAGCAGCCAGCGGCCAGATGAACCGCAGCAGGAGGATCCAGCCCGCTCCACACTCTCCATATTGAAAGGGGAGCAACTTCTCCTCCAGCCGACTCCCACCGTCCGCCACAGCCCGCCCGCTGTTCCCCCACCACCGCCGCCGCCACGACCCAGCTGTCTCACCCCAGCCCCGTGCTATGACGCCGGACCTGGGAAGGAAGCAGAGAAACAACCGTGCGAGCGCCACGCTGGTCGACACACGGTAAGTTTACGTGTCTTTTACTCCGCGGCGCCGTGAACACAACTCGCTATTTTTATCGAACGTTCTCTTTCTGGGTTTCTTCAACTAACGGCTGTTTCACGCGCTGACTGGTAACTTACGCTAGCTAGCGGAGCTCACGTAGCATTCACTGGTTTCTAGGAGGAGGAGGAGGATTTTGCTTTTTTTCCCGGGATGTACACGGTTTATTTGAGCATCATAACGTCGCAATATATTGGAGGAATGTGGTCAGTGGTGGTATTAGCGTTCTCTCTCTCTCTCTCTCTCTCTCTCTCTCTGTGTGTGTGTGTCGTCTGGCTGGGTAGTGGCTAACGTGACAAGCTAGCTCCGTAAAGTAAACCCTCATCACCACGTTAGCAGACCCATGCGGCTGCGGCTGTGGGGCTGTCACTTGTTTGCATGGTAACCGTGAACCTAGCCGATGGTCTGGTGGTGGTGGGGGGGTGTCGGTGACAAGCGAAGGGCAAGTACATCCGTGTGATTTACCTTTTTTTCTCCATTTAATCGTTTTACCTGTGTCTGGCACCACCTGCTTCATGTTGGAAGTTGGTAGCACCGATTTAAAAAATTGGGATAAGGTAGCCCAGTCATGTAGGAGGAATAGGTACTTAAACAGCCTCCATTGCTCAAAAGGAAAGCGTGTACATGGCTGTGGCAGCATGTAGCGGTCATATATAATGCAGGGTGGCACTACAGATGATTTAAAGGAGAAGCTAGGTGGACATTTAAATGTCAGACGTATACACAGTGCAGTGCTAACACATCTTCAGCATGGCTCCAGTGTTTCTGCTGTAATGTCAAAGCTGTAAACCTTTTGACGTGTCTTTACTTTGCCAGCACATTAAGATTGTCAGCAGTCATTTCCATGCAGATACCCCCTCTCAATGCACATTTAAAGCTCTGTAATAGATTATACATCATTTTTCTTTTTGTGGCACAGCCTTTATAATAGAAATGTGACTTTCTGGACAGATAAATTGCTAATATTGGTTCAGTCCAGATATATAAGCAGCAATTAGGGGTGTAAATCGCACGGTTCATCACGATGTGATATTTTATCGATGCTTTGGACAACGATATGATATTTGCCGATATCACAAAGTCTGCCACGATGCGATTTTGATTTGATTTGATACAGGGGCCTGAGATCGATATGAGGTGATGTCATCTTCCCATTGAACACACAACAACAAATTGCAGAACAGAAATGGCAAAACAGGTTTTTGGTCATTTTTAAAACAGTGTCTTCGTTAAATAGCTTAATATAGCTAATAACAGGGTGTCACAAACTCGGTGCTTTTGCTTACATTTACTGTGTCGAGCTCAAGTTGGGTGCGGATGTAAAACAAAAAGAGCGTCTTTTGAGTTTAGGTTGGGCTCGGTTCGTTTTCTCTTGGACTCGGTCAGGTTCAGAGAAAAACTGACATACTTAAATCATCATTAGGCACTGCACAGCAGATTTCATTGCACGGCTATGTGCAAATGAGAATAAAGACAATTTATTCTATTCTAAATCAAGTATGGTTTGAGCTATAGTGATATTAGATCTTGACGAGATAATGACCAAATGTGGAGATTGTACAGTGCCACTTCGCCTCATCCATCTCTGTCTATTCCTAGTGTAGACAAAGATAGAAGAGCTCATCATCTTTAATCGTGTGGTATTATGTGGAGTTGGGCTTTACTAGAGATGAGAAGCGCAGAAGTGCACTTTAGTTAATAGTTAAAAGGGTTAGTGGAATGTGTTGCTCACAATACTGGAAAAAAAAATAATCTCACGAGAGTGAGAGTCTAAGCACAAGAGGAAATGATTACCAGAGTGCTAGAAGTGAAAATGTCAGGTGATATTTGGGAAATTGCAGCTGAGTGAGAAGACAGTTTAACTGTCTGCCTCTCGTTCTTCACTTTCTTTTTTTGTTGAAGCTCTGCAAAGTCCTTATTTGCTTTGTTGTCTCGGTGTTTCTGTGAGCCGTCTGCACATTCAGTCCACTCCATCTTACAGAGTGGGTTATACAGAATAATGAAGGCCTGATAGGCAGTTGTTTGGAGTCTGTGTCAGACTGACACTGAACAAAAATTGATCTCATATTGAATGACCGCAAAATGTCAGACTGCAAGTGGTGTCAGTAGCAGGGATGGTAACATGTAGGTATTTGAAGGTCATTAATAGTGCCTGTCCATTGGAAATGGGTCATGAGATCAATAACAACAGACACTACTTCTATTTTTATATTTGTTTTAATATTAAGTGTGTTGCTTTAAGTACTCTGTGTCTAATGCCCTTCATTAGAGTGAGTTTTAATCCTCTGTAACCAAACAGATCAACGTCTATTCCAATTTGAGTTTTTCCAGTTTAGCTTTTATTATGTTGAGAGGTTTTGTGTGCTGATCTGTTAACACTCGAAGTCTAGTCACACCATGTGACGGACAGTCTACCTTGCACTAATCAGGTGGGGATATTTAATGGTGTTGGTCCTTAAGCCTATCAACTCAAACTGTGGCTTTGCTCTGCTGTGAACGACAAATGGGGAGAGAGTAGTCGTGGATGAAGGACAGAGAAAAGGGTGGTGAGAATATGAGGAGTTGTTTCTGTGGGTGGTTAGTGCTTTTTTTTCTAGCAGGAAGACACAGCAACAGATGTCCCAACTTCCCTGCTGTGCTGCGAGGGATACTCATGTCTGACCACATACTGTAGATCTCACTCTATATGAGAAGCTACCCAAGAGTGTCCTACGGGTTTAAGAGGCTGACTGTATAATTACAGTACCACTGGTTTAAGTCCAGCTGGGGACCTTTTGTTACGCACATTTTCTAATCTCTCTCCCCTCATTTCCAGTTTAATCTCTAATAGCCGCTATAAGAATACAGGCACCATGTGTCAGGGTGTCAGAATAACCTTTTTTTGTGGTATTAAACACAGCCAGGATTGCTCATTGTTTTGAATGATCAGTTGGATCCTTCCTCTGTTTGCCTTTATTTGAAAGTATGACAGTATGACAGTAGAGACAGATGGGATGATGACGAGTGAAAAGGGGACTTAGCCGACTAGAATTATGCTGGAACGTCACACCGAACGTTTCTCGGTAAACCTCTTAAATCATTCAACCACCAGAACGCTGAACCCATTGGATCTTCAGGTGTAGCTGTGGGCAGCGGTTCTGTCCCTTGAGGAAGCTGGTGTGCAGTCAGTGATTCCACGAATAAACCTTCACCTCGCTCCTGTAAAACAAAACTTTTGTTTTGTTGCAACAGAAACTATCACGCTTCCTGTTTAGTATCAAAGTTATTACAACTTTGATACTAAACGGGAAGCGTGATAGTTTCTGTGTATTTGATTAGTTTGAATCTGACTGCTCTTAACAATGGACGTTTCCTTCACTAGGGTTTGATAAGTGGCTCAGCACTCTTCCCTTTCCCCTGAGATGTAACTGCTTTCCCCGACATCTAGTGGGGGAATCTAGGCTAATACTGCTCCATATTGAATCTGTCTCCCTGCCCCCGGAGAGCAAACGCACTTTTATCAGCCTCTATTGTGCCAAGATTCCCCTCCCCTCCCATGGTCTTGTAGAGTTTTTTTTTGTCCAAAGTTATTTTACAGATGTGCGCTGGCCTTTATGGCTAAAACGGGTCCCTTTTTCTCAGAGAATGTCACTTTTTTCCCAGAGAAAACTCATCTGTGTGAACACAATACAGCGGTGCTGACATTTTCAAGGTTGTGATATAGCTGCATCATTAAATTGGGGAAAAGAGAGCGCACACAAGGTGACACATACAGTACTGTATGGTCCCATATATGCATTGAAAGACGTTTAAAACTTTTAACCAAATAGACACATTATCTGTACAAATGTCACACTATTAAAGCTGCATTACATCATTGTGAATTTTGCACAAAACCTGTCTGCAAGACACAAATCCCTGCTATAATGTTAGCTGGTCTTTTTAGAGCGTTTTAGCATTATAACACCCTGTAATGTCTGTAGACGGTGTAAGTACCACATTAATCTGGGGAAGCAGCTTTTCCTTTTCTCATTACAAAACTGAGACAAAGACAAACAGTTACTTTTTTAAGACGTCTGAAACCATATTTATGACTCAGATGCAACATATTAACATATGAGTGGAAACTAGATTTTTCCATGATGAGATTTTCATGCAGATTGCAGAGTGCTGGTAATGTTATTTGCATATTGCTTCTCAGAGTACTTATAATTATCCATGTCTCTAAAGTTTTCTTATTGCAATTTCTTTACTGATTACCCAAAACTGCAACCTTTTCAACAGCGTACTAGCTCGACAGTATATTCTTAGTGTTGTTTTGTTGTACACTCTTCAACACTGTGGAGTCACCTGTGACAACTTGTGCTTCTACTTCTTATCGCAGTAGTACAAGACATATTCTGAAGATAATTTGTTAGATTTTTTTCTATTTCCATGATGCATGCAAATCTCAAGATCTTCGTTTCACTGAATTTCCTCTCACAACCTTTTTTGCGTGTCTATCCTTTAGACAGAAACAAAATAGCACCTCACAGTTCCTCATTATTTGCACGGGCACAAATTTAGAGTTTGCGACCAACCTCCTGACCCCTTGACGTTTGTTCCTAGGCTGCTGGGTAGCTGGTGTGTGCGTGTATTTATAGAGCAGGTTTAACACCATAGATCCACTGCACTTCTTTTCACAGAGGTAGGAGCGGCCGTAGCATTCTCACAGTAGCTAGCGCCTCTGCAATCGATATCCACCTCTCTCTCATCTCCAGCTTAATGTATGGAGCTGCTGCTTGCATATGCTGCCAACTCTACTCCGAACACAGTGTTTGTACTTTGAGCGGAAATTGTAGGTACTGTTGCAAAACTTATCACAGAAAATCACACCGATGCAAACGGCACAAAACAACACAATGTTAAGAAAAAATTGATTTAAGGCTTGTGTGTGTGTATTCATGCTTGCATATGCTGCATATAACTTGCAGTACAAGTACGAGGCAGTGGCGCATATGTCCTTGCCACAATCTACATTTGTTTGTAAAGCTGTATCTGAGAGGCAGGCCCCGCGCAAGGACTTGGTCCAGTCCCTGAAAAATGATTGGCACTGTGACCGTCCCATGTCAAATGCTGATAATCTGCAGTTTCAAGGGATAAGCTGTGGTGTCTGTGTTGAGTTTAAAGCTGGGTTGTTGTAGGTTTACATCGTTTTGTTACATTGAGTGTTTTATTATGAAAGATGTGATGCTGAGAGGCTTGATTACGTCATGGTTTTAACGTCAGCCTGTTAAAGCCCTCTTTGGAGGGTCATCATGATGCTCTGTGCTGACTCTGTCAGATTGGCTCTAATTTTTGGCATCTGCCCTCTGATGTTTTCATGTAATGGCATTTCATTTAGTACAGACAAATCAGATAGTAACTATTGATTTGCTTTAGACAAAACCCAACTCATCATTGTATTTATGAGGCTGTGTACTGTTTGTTGTCTCTGGTTTCCTAATGGAGTGGTCAGGTGAGGGGAGAAAGTGACACTGTGTTGGATTACACTAAAAGGAAACTTGTGACAGTCAGGCCTAGCTGTCTTTGCCAAGCCACTCCAAGAAAGCAAGCTTTGCCTTAACCTTTTTGAAAGACCTCAGGTTTCAGAGCGTGGATGGTTTCCATGACATGGGATCTCGGTCTTAAAGTGATATCCTACCTCAAATCTATGTGGGTATATACAGACACCACCCCCTGGATAACAAAGGTGACCGTAAAACTGTTTTTGCTTGGACTTTTAACAATAATAGTGGCCAAGAGGTTTCAATACTGGTTTCCAGGAGTGTCCAGGTACCATACAGGAAACCAGTATAGAAACCTCTTTAATCACTGCTGCAACATTCATTTCTCGGTGCTCCTTCCCGTCAGTGTTTGTGTCTATCTGCTCCTAGCATTTCCTCCCTGCTTCCGCTCTTTTGTGCTTAGATAAACACGTCTTGGTTTGATCTCTATACTGAATTCAAAGAGATGAAATTGACATCGATCTTCCCATCGGACTCCCGGCATGGGAACAAACAAGTGTGTATTTTTCTTCTAAAGTGACAGAGAATTCCTTTAATACCAGGTGATGATGGTTTTGTTGCTGCAGCACTGATTACATTATCCACTGGTTCTGACATTGAAGCAGTTTTTTTTAAGTAATTGATCAGTGTCCTCTTCTAATCATGCCGATAATTTCCACACACAGCCCACATACACAACACAGCTGGCTATTTTTAAAATGGCTGGTCCACTAACATTTGTGTAAACCAGGGATACGATAAGCGTTGGTTCAGTGGTTTTTCACCTACATCCTATTTTGATGCAGACATTCAAATATGTGCTGTGCATTTGTTTGTCTGCGACTTATATATATGCCAACTTTGCTGTGCTCACCATATCTAAATTGTCGAGCGGTGGATGTGCAAAAGTGCAGCACAAAAAATAAACCTTCTCTACCCCCATCAACATCAGAGAGGCGGACTTGTGGCTGATCTGACTGGGTTCACAGCTTTTTTCCCACCCCGGGTTCGACGCAGGTCAGACACTTCCAGACTTTGGCAAAAAGGCATTTATATTAGGGATGGAAACTTAATTTAATGATACTGATGTTAAATCTTATTTAACTGACTCCCAGGAGAGAGAAGAAGGGAAAAGGGCATGAGAGAGCAAGTGAATGGAGATAATTGAAACTAAAATCTGTTTAGTATATTCCTCATATTTTTCCTATGTCTCCTGTATAAAACAGGGATTAAGACACCCTCTCCACTCCCTGCAGTACATAACTCTTACCAGGCTCTTTTGCACTTGTGCTTTAGGTCGGTAACATTTAATGAGAAACCTGGTAATCACCACCTAATTTAAAAATCCGGCCACCCAGAACCACACTTATGAAGACAAATTGCCATTTCACAGTTAATACATTGGTAATTATTATGAAGAATGTTGTGCTCTTTATCAAGTGGATGTCTTAACATCAGTAGACCTTAAGTTAAGCAACATCATTTCTAATAATTGGGCTTTGTCAGAGCAAAAAGGTAGACGTTTCTAATAAAAGCTGTTATGAAAGTAGCGTACAGCGGCGCATTATCTATAATTAACATACACCTTCAGAAGCATATTTCCAAAGCAAGCCATTTTACCAGTGACAATAAAGATGTCTTTTACTTTACTAGAAGTGAAGCTGCACAGGGCAAACACACACACACAGTTAAATGTAGAAGACACTACTGGACAGCTGTTTTTTTCTACAGTGCAGTTTGCAGCTTAAGCTAATCAAGCATTTTTTTGTTAACATCAGTATGACAAGCAGCCATTTGTTCCCCTATGTTGTTGGATCCCGTAGATCAGTTGCTCATCAGTTTTATTTTGACAACCCAGAGCTAAACCCAAAGGCGCAGGCAAAGGGCCCCTAGGGTAGGAGGGCATGTGATGAGCGCTAATTGGTCGGTAAGGCATTTGAGTGCACTTGAGGGTAAGCGTCCTTAGACCCAGTACCATTCCTGTGAAGTCTAATCTGCTAAGAACAGTGAGTGCTCACTTTGTGTTACTGTGTCTCATGCTTCTGATTTCTCTGCCTTCACGCAGGGAAAATGATTAAGTTTATGGTCTGTTTGTCTGTTTGCCCTGGCTTACCATGACAAACAATCCGAGCGTACCTAGGGGCGCTTGTAAATATCTTGGATTAGAATCTCAGATCTGGGAGCAGATGAAGGACTTTGCCTGATAATCAGTTAACTGAAAATAGACAGACAGACACTGACTTCATAATTGGCTTTTGACAACTGTCTGCCATCACAGCGGAGACCTGTGTACCCTGCTTCAGCCTTTCTGAAGAAAACATTAAGCCAAGTGGGCATGCATTAATAGAGATGGAAGTGGGGGTGGCTGCTAATAAGATGCCTGACTTTTGATGGGTTTTTGATGTAAAAAAAAACAAACAAAAAAAAACGGTCAAGGCTTGTTTGTTTTCCATTGCACACACTGAATTTGAGATCTTTTGTGTTTGAGCATTGGCTTTTAGAGATTATGAGTGAAATGCACACAATATAAAGGTACAAGTGAGGAGTGATGACTACACACCCTGTTGGAAAATAGGTAAAAAAAAAAAAAACTGTGAACAAGTTGGACAGGTAAAACAAGGACAAGAAATAACATTTTGACTAATCCTGCTGAAGGAGTTGAATGATCTAAAGGAACAATCTGAATAGTTATGTGCAGAGTTTCAAACAGTGTAGATGGTCAGATGTCGATGATGTGCAAGGAATCTGAGATCAATAAAATCTAATACCAGAAGAAATATCAGCCAGTTGTTATCACATATCAGTTTTGCCTGACTTTCTAGCAGCTACAATTATTTCGGAGCACCTAATTCTAGCCTCAACTAATTATTCACTCCCTTCCTATTGTTTCCCTTAATTAAACCAGAGACACAACTATAAATCAAGTGGGCAGGATTTGGCCTGGACCCCTCCTCTGAGTCAGTCTTGGCTCTCTGCTGGGAAAGTTGGCGAGCTCACAGCGTTCTTATGTAAATGTTACTAAGTCGTAATGCTTACAGAGCGCCGGTTACACAATACGCATGTGGCAATATTTCACCAATTCATAACTATATAGTTTTCAATTGCAGGGCTAGTATGCCTGATTATTCCCTCTGCTGTGTTTTGGCCCAGTTACTTGAAGTGACAAGTAGGAAGTGCAAGACTTTTGCAAAGCCACAAGCTAGTGGCAAGTAGCTTCTGCATGTCTGGTTCTGTGTGTTATCAAATAAATTTTTCAAATGTTATTTTTGTGGGCACACGTTGTTGTGGGCACAGTGCATGTCATGTGGTGAATGCAACTCATAATCTTGCAGCCACCACTTCAACGTGGCAGTACCTTATTTTATTTCACTGTGAGTCGGTCTTGAGAACAGATACTTAAACTTCTGGTCTGAATGAGAAAATGTAGGACAGCTCGGAGTGTGTATTAGAACGTGGTGTAGTTCTGGAGTCCTTCCATATAAACCATGCCACATTCTGGGTCACAGTGTCTTCCTTCACATCTCACTCCTTGTACATTTTGTTATTCTTGTGCCATATATTTGCATGTCTCACAAATCCCTCTTTTGTGTACAATTAAATGGATACATGAATAGAAATTAGCGATGTTTGATTATTTTGAGGATGCCGTGTCCCTCTGAGACGATCTTTAAGCGACTCCTTCCCTCCTTCTTGTTCATGTCGTTCTGTTTTCCTCTAGTTGCTGTCTATGTTTGGCTCCCATCTCCTCTGCACTGCCTACCCCCTTTGTCTTTGCCCCTCAAGCGCTGTCAGCTCAGGGATTCTCTCTCAGTTCACTTCTTATTTAGGTTAGACCGTGCTCAAGTGTTATGGCTTCCTCCGTTGCTCAGCGATGGCATTTAAAGACATAGATTCCACCTTTGTTGCCCAACTTTCTACACTTGTTGGAGTGTCGGTAATTAGCTGAGGTGTTATCCACCAAGATCCATGCCAAATCCTTTTTTTGAGCTGATGATTACTAAGTTATTCTGCTCTTATTACTTTTTGCAGGTTTTATAAAGTTACTGAAAACCTTGGCGAAGTCAGGATATCTGTCTTTTTTAGTTGGTGAAGTTCTCCGACCTGTGAAATAGTAACGATCCAACAAAAATATCCACGTTATTATGATCCTGGTGAAAATATAGTTGACATTTCATAGACAAACCTCTTCTGAGCAAATGTGTGTTTTCTGGTGCGATATGAAATTGTTTGGGGTTGAGCGATTACAATATTGGTGGATGTGACTCTGCATCTGTACAGAATCATATTAATGTATTTGTTGTATATTAGGCGGTATGTGTGCGCGCATGCTTGCTGCTGTTTAAATTGATGTGTGTTTTGTTTTGGTTTTTGGATTTGTGGCTTATCACACATCCCAGCTGTTGGAGAATGCATTGTTCTTAGCGCGGGCAGGATTAAGGGGCATTTCAAGGAAAAACAAAAGTCAGACCCAGAATGGGGTGTTGAAAACGACATTTTACACTATTAACATTACAGTATATGTCAAGTACACCCAATTAGAATGACGGTCATAGTTCAAATTAAAAACGATAAGTGGGGTTTCTTCGAAGCAGGAGTGAGATTCCTTCAGTCTTCCTGGATTGACATCCGATCAGGGTGTGTATTTGTCAAGTGTAAGACTAGTAGTCCTCCATTTTTATGAGTGTGTGTGTTATATGTGTTTGAGTATGGTTAGCTGCTGCTGTGTGTCTATTGACTTAGTTAACACGTACACTGAATGGAATCCAGTTTCTCTCCATGAAGAAGCTTTGAGCTAAACTGTTTCTTTTGGTTACCTTTTTATTGGATTGGATCTGCAGTAAACTGCTTGAGCTGGAGAGTACTGTACCTGTAACTGACTGACAGTGGTGTGTGTGTGCAGATGGCAAACAGACATGTACATTCGGCCCGGAGGGACGTTGGCAGCTCCCTCAGGGTTGGGACTGGGTGAGGTGAGGCTCCGCCCTCCTCTCACAGTGGTGCGACCAGGAGGAGCATGGGAAGGAGAGACACCAGGAGTGAGCCAGTTAGTCAGTTTGTACTGAGTGATTTAAAGTGAAACCTTACTCTTACTTTTGTATCTCTGCAGGTGAGACAGGCTGCTCCAACAAAGGCATCTGGATGCTGTGTCTCCTGCGGCTCAGGTGAAAGGTAAGCTGAGCTCTCACCTGTTGGTCCGCTCTTTAATGTCTTAATAATGCATATGTTGGTTAAAGAGGCTGGCTATCTTGTTTTAGCTTCACTTAATCAAATGGTTTGTGTGAGCCATTCATATGTTACAGTCCAAGGATAAGGGTTAATTTGTGAACCTGTTTTCTCTCAGGCGTCAGTCTACTTTCAAAATTTGACACAAATGCGAGTACATTTTTACCCAGTGTTGCCGGGAGGGAGAGCTCACGTTTTGAGCGGAGTGGAGAATTAGGGCATGTCTCTTAAGGTGTGAAATAGATGTAGTTTCTGTTTAAATGCCAGTTTTTATTACATTTTAAGTCTACTTGCTTTCTGCAACTATTCGATCACTTTTTGCGACTTCTGCATTTCACAGTCAGCAGTTGTGTGTCAGAGTAGCGAGGCTGGAGCACAGTGCAGCATTGAAGGAAAAGAAACTGTTTGACAGAACTGAGATCAGCAGCTTACAGGGTGTGTCAGATTCATTTGGGTTAGAGGGAGTAAATGTTTGGGGTTGCACAAGGACAGTTGGCTACAGAATAATACTTCAGAGAGATACACAAAGCCCAAAAACAGGCAGTTTGCCTGGAGTACATGGTGATCTTTCATACAGTGGTAAAGGAGGTTTAATGACTAGCTTCTTTTTTAGCCTCCCATCCTTAGTACACTGTGTATTTTGGGCTCTCCTGGAAACATATGTTAACCAGTGTCTTTATGCATGTTGGTTAGATGTATAAACAGTAACTACAGGAAGTCAGCTGTTCAGCACATCTGTCTATTGGGTTTAAAGATGGAAACCAGGTGTTCTGATTCCACTTACTCAAATGAATTTAGTCCTCTTACTTTAAAGAAGTTTATTTTGGTGTAGTGAAATCACATCGATGCTGTCTCTGCTTTCGTTATCCATCACTTGGATATACTGCTTGGCTTTTCCATACAGCCCTTAGATGGTAGCAGATTGTGCAGTGGCAGTTGTGAAAAAACACCACTTGCCTGCTCATATCAGTCAGGAAGCGTTTGGATTCAGCCATTCCCAAGCTGTTTGTCTTGGCATGTGTTCGCAGCACGAAGCGCACGAGATTTAACAGCAAATTACACATTAACCAGGAAAAATGTCTCAACCTCCCGTATCCTGCAGGTCACACCCAGGCTACTGTAGCCTCATTTTTTTTCATCAGCCTTAAAAGCCACACACAAAATTAGACTTTCAGATTTACAACAGTGTTACGGTAATGTGTTTCCTCCACATGCATTGAAGAGTGGTGGTCCACCACAGGAGGAACATTACCATCACAGCTAGATAAAATGGCAAGTTGAATATAATGATCTAGATAACAAAGGAAAAAAACACAAACAGAAATAAGGCCCAGGGCATAGAAGTAGCCCTTTAATTATGATCAGGTAACTAAATACAAACAACAGTGCTCCAATCATTTATAGCACTTTAACCAAAACAAAATTTACCCCCTGCCACCAGTGCTACAAAACAATTATAGATTAAACACTGTGGTTATAGATACCGTGTAATTTATAACTTATTCCATCTTGTGAAGGACTCACTGAATGGGTGAAATATAGTCTTGATAAAAAATATAAAGTTTGATATGTTGGTCGCAACACATTTGTCATTTTAAATACAGTTTTACACCAATCCTACAGTGTGCTTTGGATTGTCTTTGAAGCAGACTTGCATCTTATATTTTTTATCAAGACAATATTTCACCCAAGCAATGAGCCCCTCACAAGGTGGATTACAAGATGAAGAGAGCGCACCTGAAGTTTTCCAAAGAGCACCTGTATGTGATCACCATAAAGACCCAACAGCGCTTCCACTCCACTGTCTTCACCTTATGGTTTGTGTTTCTGTCAGCTGACTGACTGGCTACGTAGTACTCTTATCTGTTCTGTGTTCCACCAATAAGGCTTGGCTTGTGCGCGCAATGTAGTCTCCATCCCCTCAGGCTTTGTTCATTTCATTGAGCATATACCAACAGTTTGAAGTTAGTACTGCTTACACAAACTGGTTTACACAAGTGGAAAACTGTCTCTCCACCAACTCACCTTAAAACTTGTATGCGTTCTCTGTGTTTTATTGAATGAAAGAGCTACTGCTAGGTATAGTATAACAAATTACTTGATGTAGCATAGTATAACATTAATGATTTAAGGCACAGTGAGAGGAATAGGATGGGACAATGCTATGCTTATAACGTAAATTATCTTAGGTGTATATATTTTACCTAAGCCTGGAGCCTGTGAAAGACTAGTCATACATTCAGGGCCTGGCCTTGTTAGAATGAATCTAAAGGAAAAGTAGGTCCAAATTGGTTTTCAGGCAGAATAAATTAGGGGGACTGCTGTGCTAGTAATGCTGAATAGCATCTGCACTGGGTATTTTCAGAAAATGGAGTACCCAGCAGTCTCTTTTGATCAGCAAAGCAAAGTGTCATTGAATGAGTTCAACACTGAGGGAGCCAGTGTGAAATTTTAACCCTGTGTGTAAGTGACAGTGGAAACCAATCAGGACTTCTGATTCTCTCTGAGACAGACACCAAAAGTAACAAACTACTATTGAAGTATAAATCTCCTTTTTATTATGGCCACAATGAAAGTTTATGTAGTTGAGAGCTCAAACCTTGGAAAATTAAACTGAAACCTTATCCATGAATGGATACCACTGGGGGACAGTGTGGAAAAAGTATTTTACATGATTATGTTGAACTGAGCCTTAAAGGGGATCAAGAAGGTTCTAGGTTCGAACCCTCAAGCCAGCAGGGGCCTTTTAGTCTAGAGTTTACATGTTCTCCCTGTGCGCACTGGGGTTTCTCAGGGGTCTTAGAGCCATCTCGATATCTCCAAGTCTCTCATAGGTGTGAATGTGAGCATGAATAGTTGTCGCTATGTGTCAGCTCTTTGATTGACCTATAACCTGTCCGGGGTAGACGCCAACTCTCCCCCATTTTCAGCTGGGATCAGCCCCCACAACCCTTCAAAGGATGAGCGGGTACAGCTAATGATCCTTAGCTATAAGTGGCATCCTTTTTTATGCACATGCACTCCAGTGACTTGAGTATATGATTAGCACTCCAGCTCGGATAAGCCTGTGTATCTGCCAGTGAAAAGCCTGCGTGCTGCTGCCAGCTTTAAGCATAAAACTGTCCATCATTGTGGGATTGACGAAGAGACAGAAAGAGGGCAGGTGGTAGACCAGAAAGAGGGAGGATGGAAAGGCTGTGGGAAGTGTTGATCCGTTGACCAAAACCTTCATCAGTACAGGTAAACAGGAAAGGAAGAAGTGAAAGTGGGGAAAGGTGATAAGCTCACAAAGGCATCAGCCATCATGACATCAATTGTGTAAATTTCACTCAAAAAAAATCAAATAACTTAAAAAATAATAAACCTGCTCCCCTAGCCTTGTGAACCTTGTCTGTTTTTGCAGTTTTTCCTCCCTTTGTTGACAAGCTCATAGCAGTCTTCACCACTGTTTCCACACATAGACTTTACATGGGCAGGACGCCCAGGTATATTAACTGCCGCCCAAGTGTATTTGGCAACCAATTTTAACATTTCATACTTTCTATCAGTCTGAGAGAGAGACACCATCTGCGATCAGTTAACTAGTGGCCATTCTGTAGGAAACACTGAAAATCTTAGCTAGACATGTTGGCGATATGTAATCAGGAGCACCATAATATGACATGTTAGCATGTGGTACTAATCCTGGCAGTTCTAGTGTTGATGAAACAGTTCACGCATTTTCATTAATAATTTCAGAGCAGCACTGGTTGTTGTTCAGTCATTAGATCTATAGGAGAAGTCTAGCCTCTTTACATCATGTTAATTTAGCTCATTGGCTGGCTTGTGACACGACTATCAAGTGACTGTTTGGACAGAGGGTAGAATTTGCACAATTAGCAGGTTGACCCAATTACTTCCCATTCAGTGTTTTACAAATCATGAGCAAGTCTTGCTGTGGCAGTATCCATTCATCTCTGGTGTGAGAGCACCCAGCAGGCCAAGACCAGGAGTGGTCAGCCAAATTTTCTCTCTTTTTTTTTTTTTTTTTGTAAGAGTTTATTTTTTTCCCAGATATGAGAGGCTTGGAGTTTGGTGAGAGGTGGTGTGAAGTTGGCTTGATCCACCTCTTTCACCGCCCCTTGCTGGGAAGAAGAAGAGTTGGAAGAGTCCTGTGCTGAGATCAGAGGTGGGAGAGGAGGGTAGCAGCTCATGCGTCTCACCCAGTATCTCGGTTTCTCTATAGATGGATCCAATTGATGCGGTTGGATTCATTTAAAATGGCTGCTTGTCAACTGGCTGCAAAACATTCTCTACAATTGAATCTGATTCATCGCATTACCTCTTGTGTTTTTTGACATCCAAGTTTATTTTCTGTAGACTGAAAATGCACTGAAAATATAGCTGTATCTAGCCAGCAACATTCACCAACCTTGTGTGCTTAATATGCCTGTGTAGGTGTGCGATTACTCAGATTGTGACTCATTCCAGCGCTCAGTGGGACCTCTCGTCTTTCCTCCAGTTAGTTCATTCATATAGTTCCATAGCTTCAGGAGAGGCCAAAGTTTTTGCCCAAGCTTAATGCTTCTTATAGGTTTTGCACCACAGTTTCGCTGGCAAAGCAGTTTTATATTTATAGCCACAGCGTTTTCTATTCAGTTTTTAAAAATATGCAGTCAGCATTTGGGCTAACAACCGGCTCATGAGCTGCCGGGGAGGTAGAGGCAGCAGGTTTGTTTTTCCCCAAACAGAGTTGCTGTTGCAGAAGTAATGACGATCTGACAAATGTTCTTAAAGTTGCCGTTTAAAACGCTCTAATAAAATGTTACTTCAGGAAATATATTGGCAGTAATTTATTCATCTTTGGCAACTTGCCATTGATTAAATGGTATTTTACAGTCTGAGGAGTCTGTAATGGGATCCTACCCTCTGCTCTTTACTTAAGCATCATTAATTATAGTCATTTATCCGACACCTTGTCATCTACCATCCCTTGCTTAATGACCCTCCTTCTGTCCAGTCACGATAGGCAGCCTCCAGGTCTCTGCTGCCAGACATCTTCCTCCCAGCTCCTCACATCTCCTGTCTCTCCTGCAGACAGACAGAAGAGCCCCTGCCCTCACTACACTCACTCCCCTGAGGACCACACTTCGCCCTGCCTCTAGCCTCTGCTGGCTTAATTAGACGCAGGCTCATTTACTGCTTCTTTTCTCTTTCAACACAACCTCCGCAGCCTATTATTTCCCTTTCCTGCCACAGAGGTTTGCTGCTCTATAAAAAGACCTTGTCATAATGTAACAGGGCCTTTTAAATCGCTGCAGTGACTTGAAGTAGAGCAGAATGAAGAATGTAATTTGCATCGCCCTTATATATAATTCAAGGTGCAGCGTGATAAGTAAAAGTGGTCGATGCATTGCTTTTTCACGCCTTGACTTTTTCAGTGTTGGGAATAAAAATGTGAGCGTGGCATTTGGAACTGAGGGGAGGGTAGATATGACACCAAGGTGCCTTAGCATTTGTTGATGCTGTCAAACTTTTAGATAAGCTTTCTCATAAATAAACTGCTATTTTGGTGCATGAGTGCTATGGGCATTTTCAATTTAAAATAGAAAATTGAATGAAATGAGCTCTCAATTTCAATCATCAAAATCAAAAGCAGGATTGGCGATTCTCCTAGTATTTTTTTTCTCTCCATCTCCGCCTACTTGCACATGTAGTAAAGAAAAAACTGAAAGACACTTCAAAGGTGACACAGGTAGCTTATGAGTAGCCTGCGGCAGCAGCCACATCTCTTGTGTGCATGGAGATAATCAACTGACTGGTACCAGAGTGATAGAGATGTTGTGTTTATTTTCCTCTTCAATCTGCGTAGATTGTTTATTATTGATATTTTTTATTCTACTCTTGATTCTTAATTTTTGATTTATATGACTTGAACTTGCCTCACCTTAACCTGCAATAAGCCACCAGGATAAAGTCAAGGTGTTTTTGATTTGAAAATATAAATGACAGTTGTGCAGGGCATAAAACCAATGATCTGCACAGATGTGATACAATGGTAAGCCCTCGGTGCTAAAATAATAAGTTTAAAAAAAATTCTAATCAGATCGTGACCTTTAAAATTGACAGTCAGATTGAATGGGGTGATCGTGACACCCCTAATGAGCACAATCTTGTGCTACAAGGACATATATTCTACTTTCCTGTTTATGTAACCATGGAAAGCATTCTCACGACACCTCTTCTCCTATGCTGCTGTGCTCTCATACAGATACATAATGGAAACAGAGGTTGGCCTTGTAAATGCAAAATAAATTGCTGTTGAGTCTTGCTTCTTCCTTTTTGCGGTTTGGGCTGAAGTGACATGCTGAAGAGCACTTTAAAATAAATTGGACGGAGAGAACTTTACCTCTGTACCTCTGCCAATCAGATTTTCACAGCCAGACAGGAGATTCTGATCATCGGCTTTGATGTTATCAGACTCAATTTCCTTAGTTGGTCCTGCCACTTTGAGCTATCATTTTCTATGTTGCTTTTCAAGTATTGTCTTCACCGTCCACTACTTTTTTTGTTCTATCTCACATGTGATAGGAGGAGAATTTAAGGTGGTTGAGCCGGTCCTACAGACTTTGTATAATAACGGCTGAGTAAACATATGTATAAATAAAAGTGCCAGCGTGACGTTCATAGGCATCACAGCACACTAAACAGATAGCATTGCAAAATGCAGCGGAGGAATATGTACTTAAGGAGCTAAAACATGCAAAAACACTGGTGTGTGCAGTTACGAAGGCTCTTTTATAGAAGTGTTTTTTATCACACAATTCTTAATAACATCATTAAATATTATGGCATGTTTTTGGATAACCAGCATTTTTTATTTTATAACTACCAGGCCTACTTAATTTCTTTCATATTTACTTAAACACCTCAAAGAAGAATTCTTAGAGGATAATGACTTTATTTATCACCAGAAAAATCAGTAAAAGGCTTAAATGATAGCTGCAGCCTGACCATGTTTCTTGACACCAACCCCAATGTAACACCAATCCTCTGGCATGTTCTGCATGTGGGAATCTGTGTGCAGATGCTGATTTTCATGCATCACGTACTGTCAGATGTGTTTCTGTGTCGGGTTCATTCCACTGACGTTGTAATGATCTTTAATGGTGTTGAACTGGCCCTGTGCAATGAGTGCCAGTGATGTTCTAAGAGAAAGAACACCCTGAAAACGAAAGCAATGGAGGGATGTGTCGGTGCAAGTCAAAGTCATGGCTGCAGCCTCTCAAAGAACATTATTAAAGTCTTCTGATACTTATGATTGCTCAGGGAGTGTCTCGCTCTCTCTCTCTGCCTGTACATGTGCGTCTGCGTTTGACACATTTGTATGTAAACAAATGGGCCATGCTTGGCACCACTGCATTCATCAGCTCAGCCTGGCTAGGCCTGCCCAAGGCTGGTTCTCACACACAGCCCTCGCTGGCCTCCATCCAACCATATAGACAGCCAGCTGGCTTGGTCTGTCTACCAGGTCAAACATGGTTCCAGTGCTTGGAGCAAAGGATTGGTGAATCATAGAGGTTTAAGAAAAGAGAACATGACTGCTTCATCAAAATAGTTATATACATATAAACTATGAAAATGTTTCTAGGTTGAGCTAACTCAGCTTGACTATTCACCAGACATGTTTGTCATATAACTTTAATTAGATATGTGTCCACTTACAGATCTTTGAAAATAAATAAAACTAGTTTAAAATGAGGTCTGAGGTTGGCCATACCTCTGCTGTGATTAATATCAATAGATATTTTCCTCAAGATTTCAGGGAATTTGCGTGATGAAGTCAGATTTTACTTGTAACCTGACAAGAATAAGGACTGTAGACTGCCAAGATGATGGCTCAGGATTTGTTGTTAAAGTGAAAACCAAATGTCTATTTGGCAATAAATCAGATTTAGTTAATGAGGGAAAAGGAGTTTGTTACCTTGCTGAAAAGTCAGTGGTGTGGAGCCCCCTGCATCTTTCCATCTACGTTCCTTCTTGCTCCATTACTCCAACAGACTGAATAAAACTACTCCCTGACATATTTAAAATTGACTTGCTTCAAAAAATGACTGATTGTTTTGCTCTTCAGACAAACGATAGCATTGCTAACCGAACACATTGCATTTCCTGTGACAAGCCTTCTCAAAATAAAAGTCAACCCGGTGTTTCACCAGCATTTAATGTGAATCTGCTGCCGTAGGAAATGTTCAGTTTGGAAGAGCAGTGAACACAGCGCTCTACAGATAGTGAGCGTCTTGTCAAAGGATGGTGTACCATGTAATACCGATGTTGTCATGTGCTTATGAGTCGGTGTGAAACAAGTGTTGTAATTGTGGAAACCCTAGTAGATTCATGATTACAAAATTGCACACTCAAACACATGGACACTAGAGGCAGAGATGAGACACAATTTGTTTTGGATCTGTTCTTGTGTTTTGATGTAGCCATATCTCTGGCTCTGTTGGTTAATCTGGCACCCTGACGTTTCACCTTCAGCCTGGACCAGAATCTGAGCTCATTTCCCACCCTCTTGTAGGGAAACTTCAGTCTCACTTTCAGGCTATGTTTACTTTGCATTTTCCCTTCTCCCTGACAGAAACCACTGTTTCTCAGGAATCGGCTGTGTGTACGAAGGGAGGTTGTGTCTCCTGCTAGTCTAACCTGAATCACAGGGAACAGTGGACGCACTCTGCCCAAATGACATATCCTTAATCAGCCCCTCTCCTTCCCCTCCCATCAGAGCTGGGCAAGAACTCTAAACTCAAGTTGCAAGATGTACAATTGTTGACATTACAGCAGCATCAAGGAGGGCCATGCTGGGTAGAACAGGGTGGAGATTGCGGTTACAGTGGTGTAGGGAAGGTCTGCCATGGCTATGAACCACCGCAGTCCCCACACAACAAAGGGGGTTTCCTATTTTAAGTAAGATCAATTGGGAAGTCTGGCTGGAAGGCATTTTCTCCATGTGAGTTCCTTAAAATACACCTGCAACCCCCGCCAGACTCAGAATAGAACAACTAAACCACACATCCTCCCACCGAGTGTCACTAAATTAGCCTCCTGTGTGCCTCCTGTCTAACAGCAGACCTAGTTTTGCCTTCTTCATGTCCTCTTCCACAGTAGTTACAGTTTTTGATTTTTCATTTCTTTGTATTTCAGCTAGAGATTTTAAGAGCTTGTGAATGAAAGTTTGAGGCCATTTCTTTCATTTCTTAATCAGAGAAACAGCTTAACAACTTGGAGCTGTGACCATCACATTTTTTTTTGCACCAGTAGTTTTAGTTTTCCTTCTCATTTTTATTGTTGGAAATATAAAATTGAAGAACATTTTTTGATTGCATTTCTTGGCAATAGTTGTGTGTTTTACAGGATATGGCAGTAGATGCATAACTACATGGTGTTTCTGGTGCTTCTTGTACATGAATAATGGACGCAATTAAAAATGTAGATGTTGTGAAGATAGAAACAATGGCTGTGAGCAATCCTGCAACAGCAGTAGAAGAAGCAGTAGTTGAAATGAGCAAATGGAAGACGAAATGTCTGCTGCTTGTGTGTCTCTGTAAGCCCACTCTCTCCATTACACCATTTACAGTATGTTGCAGTGTGCATTGTTGATGCACTTACTGTACTTGCCCACAGCCTATTGGTGTATATCTAGGTCATACGGCCGTCCATTAGTCCCATCGTCACTGGAGACGGAGGGTTAACAGGGTTGGGGGTGTTGAAAGGAGGACAGATGGAGTGATGGAAGGATGGATGGAGTGTCTGGACTTAATCTGAGCCATCATATTAGCAACAGCTGGCTTGGTGCTGGCTGTCAGTGGTGCGATGCTGTCACTCTCTCTCACACACAGGCTGACATACTACAGTGTGCACATGTGTACACACACAATGAAGAGTCATTTTGAGACAGAATTGAGATTCTGGTAGTGGGTTTTGTTCTTGTGTCAAGTGGTGTGGTGTGATGTTCTTCAATACCCACTTTCTTTTATTATAGTTTCAAGCTTTTGTGAGTTGAACTGTCTTAAGTGAGGTTGAAAATTTGAGGTAGGTGTTAAGAATATACGTTTTCTAATCATAATTAGGTATATTTTTATTATATATCTGTTCCCACTGCCTAATGTTGGAGACTAAAAGTGTGTCAGCATGTTCTTAGATGCATTTGCATTTTTAAAATGTGGCAAACCGCATCAGTCAGAGCAGCACTTTTTTGAATTATTTATATTAAATCGTCCCATACAGCTCCTGGCAGTGCTGTGTATCCAACCCTTCCCAACCTCTTTTCTATCACAGGCCATTTTTATATCGACAGAATTATTGTGGACCTGTTGGCATGAAGGGGGTCACGACTGAAATAAGGGTCAGGTCTAAAAGTAGGTCAACACACGTCACGTCTTTTATCTCCCGTCAACTTCTGAAGAAACTGTCAAGCTTTCTCATGTTAGCTGGTTCCAACATTCATAGGGCCACAGCAGATGCAGCTTGAGCAGGCAAGTAGGTGATGATGAAATGATGACTAAGTTTTACTTGTTGTTGCATGACAAAACAAGCCAAATTGTGATTACCACAAAATAGTTCATATTTGTCTGTTAAGTAATATGATTCATGTTCACCTTTTTGGCATAATAATGTCATATCCTTGTTGCCAGGAAGCAAATCTTGTGTGGTCCGTTCCACTTCACGGCCCGGTGGTAGGGAACAAGTGCTGTAGATCACTGGTAACCACGAACGTTCACCCAGGTTTATTGTAGACAGTCGTAGCTCTGATTCAATCTGGAGTTAATATAGTGCGTGGTTTTTATTTTGTTAATTTAATTTCAAACTTCACTTACAAGAGTCTCCCACCAGGCCGTTTGTTTTTTGCTAGTTAGAGAGATGCAGGGTAGGGCTGTCATTTTTTCCAAACACATTAGAAATGACACGCAGTTAGTTTTAGTGCACACGTAGTGTCTTGATTGGCGGCTCAGGGTGGTTTTGCTCGCTACTACATTTCATAACAAACAAAATAACAGCTTAGTTTATTGATGAAGGTCAATACAGCATGCAAAAGCACCATTTTTAGAGCAACCTGGATGGATCACAAGAGAACCTACTTCAAATGGTCTGTTGCGCTGTTAATTTTGAATATGATCAGGTCATTACAGGTTAAACTTTTCCCCTCACAATTGAATTGATGTTTGAATTACAAATAAAACGTGACCACCCGACTGCTGGATTATAAGATACTTGTAAAACAACAGAAAATCACAGTCTGTGAAGGCAATAGGAACCATCTAATGAACGTCTAGTTCTGTCTCGTTTCACAAACTGGATTTATTTTACATTCAGCTAAATGTAATATTTGAATATGTTCTGACACTCGGTGCGTGTGGCTGCAGAGAGACATGGGGGGAATGATATCAGGGATGGAGGGTGGAGGGCCAACACGAGTGCTAAATCAGGGAACCTAAACTCCATATGACATAGCCCTCCTTTAAATAGCAGTAGTGTTGACAGATTGGGTGTCATTGTATAAATTAAGATTTTGGATATTGCGTGAACCACACAAACATGTTACTCCGCTTGGTTTCAGTGTTGTCAGATGCCGTGAGACTAAAAATATTAGACTATAGACTTCTGCTGTAAATCTCTGTTTCACAAACTATTTATACTCATTTATATATATTTATTTTTCAGTTTCAGTTGTCAGACAGTCCCAGTAAAAAAACATGATTTGATGTCAGCTAAAAACACTGTTAACCCCATTATAACTAAAAGGTATTGACGTGTGTGTGTGTATGCATGTAATGTGTGGCTTTTGGATTTTTATTGCAAATTAGCAAATGACAGGGAGTGTCCGTACAGACACAGACAGTCTGTGAACACACATGCCAAGGATTTGAATAAAGCTCGAGACTGGGATTGCGTTTGAAAAGCAAAGGTTTGATGTGCGAAAATTATGATGCAAATCGTGTGGATGTAAAGACCAGTATGAACAGGAAGAGATGGGTTTTTTAAATTTAGCTGCGTTAATGTAGAAACGTCCTTTGTGCAACTGCCAAAACCCAGCATGAGACCATGTCACCCCGCTGCTTCAGTGTGCTGTGCATGTGTGTATGTGTGCTCAATTAATTGAGTCAACAGTCTCTCAGCAGATTCTAATACAGCGTCTGTGAGTAGAAGTTAGGTTGTGAACTGTTTGCAGAACTGGTCTACCCACTAAACCTGGACCTGTGGCACACTTTTTCCTAGCTCAGCCAAGGTTACTATCAGGCAGCCTGCCTCGTATCTCCCAGAGACTGAAGATTTATGTTAGTTAGATCAGTCAAGCATGTAAACAATAAACTGTACAGGTTGGAACATGTCAACATGTTCCCTTCCAGACGCCTCCCTCTGTTTTTCCCACCTCCTCCTCCCGGTTGGTGTAATGATTACTAAAAACGAGCATGCCCCATGTGACAGCAAGTCAAGTGTTTTCACCTCGACAAGGTAACTGTGGGTCACATGCTTTTGTTGTTGTTGTTAGTCTGTCCTTCTCAAAGTTCAAGGTTAATGTTTGACACATGAATGTGCGCTATTGACTGGACTGGTGCTGCTACCTTGCTGTTATCTTTTGCACAAGATGTTGCTATCACAGGGTAAATATTAGCCTAGCACCTGTGTAGCATAACTGTGGTGTATAAAGTTAATGCTGGCCTAGCTTGGCAAACTTTAGGTACTGTGTAGAGTGAGTTATGTGAGTTGAGGTTTGGCACGATTGCATTTTGTGTTTCAGTATTAATAGAAGGTCAGTCAAAGGGTAGAATGACTGTCTAGGGGCAAGCAGAATGGTGCTTGAATTCCTCCCCAGACTCTCATCGGAAAGATTCCTCTCACATTATTTGTCAAAGTGATTTTCCACTAATGCCTCTATCTGTTGATGTCTCACCGTGGCACCTTTTCTGTTACACACACTGCACCGTCTTTTACTTCTTTAAAGGTGCAACGTGTAAGAATTTTAGTTTGAAAGTTTCAAAAATTAGAATACCAACAAACTACTGTATAAAGAAATAACAGTTTTGATTTTATGTCAGATGTCCGTTTATTGTGTTGCAGTAAGGTCTATTTAAGTCTTAAACAACAACACTCCGCGGGGGCTCCAAGGGCTCCGAGTCTGGGCAGAGTCAGCTAATGTGACCACTAGCTGCACAGTTAACTGAGCTTACTAGCAAACGGCAGCTACATTTAGCAGCAGTTAGCGTCCATGTTTGGAGTTGTTTTGAGTTTAAGTTGGACAGGTGGCCAGTTCTTACATATTGCACAGTGTGTTTTCATTTAGTTTTAGATTTGCTGTTATCGACTAATTTCCTTGATTAAAACAGAAGTTTAAACTTGGAGTAGTTGACTCATCTCAATAAAACACTCTGAAAACAGTCAGAAACGATATTGTGTATATAATAAAAACCTTTTAAAAAACTGCTAATCACATTCTTTAATAAAAAAAATAAATCATATTTTAAATGTCGCTGAAATGTGTGCCACTTTGTGCCCTGTACTGTGAATATGCAACAATGCACATTATTCTACAAAACATTACAAGCAGCAGGCTGCATCTCAGACACAGCAGTTAACCGGCGTTGTTAACATTAGTAACAGATGCTCGATTTTAAAATAAAGCCAAGGAAAAAGGAAGACATGACATTGTAAGTACAAATTATGTCAATATGTAATTTAAATGTGTACATTAATAAAATAGTAATACGTTTAACTGACTAGTATTGCTGGTGTTGACTAGCGAGGGTAGCAACGATTGATCAACTTGTCGACCTAAAGCGCACATCCCTAATAATACAATATATATTGGCTATTGTTTGAATTTATGGATAGACCACCTGTGATGTCTTTTTTTTTTTTTTTTAAATTGTACCACACACAACTGCTGGTGTGTGTGTGTGTGTGTGCATGACTAAATGCGGCCTGCTCCACCACTGTTGCGTGGATTGTCTAGTTGGAGAGCAGCGTCTCCTCTTTTCTTTGGCACTACAACATGTGCATGTGTAATCCTCCCTTCAGTCTGCAGCTACAAGGCGGGCACACACACACTGTCACGTATGCACAGCCACACACTAATTTTTTACCCTTACGTCATTCACGAACACACGAACGCTGTTGGACCGGCCTCTATAAGGCACCACACACACACAACACAAACACATTAAGCATGCATGGATTCCACACCCATACTCGGTCTAGACTGCGTAATATGCTCATACACTTTCTCCCAACAAATCCCGCCCTGCAGCTGCGAGAACCAGCGGTGATTGGTTTGTATTGTCCGTCTGCATGCCTGCCCACGTCTTGACCCGCCCTCGGGCCGGCACTGTAAGTGGTATTAATTCTCTGTGTGTGACTGGCCCGGGACAGTTTGACAGCCTATTGTGTTTACTGTAGTACCAAAGCTTCATGCTCTTTTCCATGCAGCCTGCAGGTCTTAGGACTGTACCACACATGCACACATGCACTGCAGCAACCGAATGCTATTTATAGACCTGCCCCACAAGGACGAGTAAGGCTCCTTTTCTGGAAGAATAAATGTACCTTTTCTCACTCATATCTTGGTCTTTCATAGCTGCCTATTTGAAAGGACAAAGGAGCAGAGGGCAGTAGGAAGGAATGCAGAGAAGAGATTGCAAGATCAGAACCGAGAATGGAGTCAGGAGGAGAGTGAGTCACAGAAGCAGGGTAGAACACAGAGGGAAGCAGGGAGTGGTGTGATGAGTATACGGATGTGAGTGTGCTCGTGTATTTTTACAGGTTACAGTTTGTTAATCACGCCTCCAGCTCTACATGTGGTTTCCAATTTAAGCCACTTTCAACCTACAGGTTTTCCTCTTGTCACCTACCAGTTATGTACCCGGTGACATACTGCACCAGTGTAATCACAGTTGAATGATGTGGGAGAAAGATGAATCAGTCTGTGAAAAACGCTCTATGAATGAATTTTATGTAACACTCTGCTCTTGGATGTCATAATTGAGGACTTTGTAGGCGAGACTGCTCTGTAGGCTGGGAGTCAGAGGGTCTCGTCTACTGTATGTGTTTGTGCACTGAAAGAAAATGAATGGGATTATATTGATCTGAGCGGAGCACAGTGTGGCCGTCCAAACAGACCCAGGTGGTAACAGCTACGCTCCATTTACCTCAGTGTTCAACCGTCAGCTCGAATTTGCTATGATCAGCTCACTGCCCTTAGCGGTTGTTTAACATGCTATGAATAGTTTACAACCTGTCGATAGAGCTCAGTAGAGGAGAAAACAAAGCATAATGGAGAGAGGACAAAACAGGCAATGTGAGGCTAAGTGCTACGTCATTAAGTCTCTGGGTATCAAAGAAAAACAAAACATGTCATAACAGAGCACAGATACACAGGAGAATTGAAGTCCTGACACAGTTCTTATGAACGGTATGCAAATGCCTGTAAGGTTTCTTATGTGTGTGCTTGTTTTTGTCTCCTGTATGTGGGCATTGTTTCCTGAAGATATGACTAATCCACTCACAGCTGTAAATAAGCAACAATGACAGCATGAGGCTGCAGAGCCGCAGCCTGATTCTGTAACACATCTGCAGTAGCTGAATTTGTCCCCATTTGTGTGCAGAGACGTGCATCTCATTAGTCGGTGGGATCCTTGTGGATATTAAGGGAATGACTAAGGAAGCAGCATTTTTAAGGGTGAAGCAATTTGTGGACTATAGCCTGTTGATGCAGGCAGATGCAGAGGACGGAGGCGTGGTGGTGATGGTGTGTGGGGGTCGTCTTGGACAGTGGATCTCGCTGTCTGTCGCATACACTGTCACTGCCATGCACAGTGCTGTTATGTGGACAGGCTGACATGTCGTGGTACAGTAGGTCTTTGTCAGTGTTGGAGAGGAGAGAAAGGGTGGGGGTTCATACAGCACGATTGATATACACACAGAGTTTAAGAGCTCAGAGTCAGTGTCGCAAGGAGAAACAACAAGTAAGATTGTATTCAAAAGAATAAGAGCTACAAAGACAGAATGAGTCACTTAATTTGTTTTTAAATCCTAATATTAGATTAATAAATGGATACATGCAAGAATCTTGAAAGTCACATTTTGTTCTAATCTGAGATTTTCTCTCTTCCTGTGTTTCCAAATCTTCCCTTCCCTCCTTTCTTCCCTCTGCGCTTCTTCCCCCCCCGCAGAGGACGAGCAGGCTGTCAGGATGAAGGAGGAGAATTTGTTCCATCGGAGGTTTTCTCTGTGCCCCAATGCCACCTCCCCACCCAAAATCGACCCCAGCACCCTCACCCGGAACCTGTCTTATGGAGGAGACAACGACCTCTACAGCCTCAGCCCAGGTAAAGAGGCCAAGAGGTCAAACGTGACAAATGAAATGTGAATATGACAAAATATGATATGCCAGTGTCTGTGAAATGATGGCTGTACTTACTGCATTTAAATCAACAAACCTCAGCTGCTGCATATTAGCTGCTTGTAGGGCTGCCATGCTTTGATTGTCTGTCAGCAGGTTTAAAGAGTTCATTTGTATGTGACTGTGTGTTGTGGGTTCCCACCAGGCAGTGAGACAGACAGGGACGGTCTCTCCATGCTGAGTAATGAACTTAGTCCTGCCCAATCACCAGGCAGCAAGGTAAGAACACGGTACCTGATTGGGCAGCTCTTCGGCAGCTCACTCTAACTGACTCATTAGGTGAGCTGCTTGCCTTTTTGTATTCTGTGATGATTTATTTTCCTCTGATTGCTTGAAACATCAAGATTTGAAGTAGACAAACCTAAAATTTCTATCAGGGAATTTTACAGATGCGTTGTGAAAAATACGATTCTGATTTCCAACTTGTTTCAAACATTCAGTCCCTTTTTTAAAATGGAAACCAGGTCAATCAACCCTAACATGCCAGGAAATTAATAACTTTGTTTAAGTCATAACACTGCACCAGTATGGTAAGGTTTTATGGAAGCTGTGGGATTTTATATGTCAGGGCCATGGTGGGAACTGTGTCTATAACACCACAAGCCATTTATTTGGAAATCCAGACCTGGAGCTGCCTCTCTTGCTTTAGATGTATTAGTCATAACAATCTGTCTGCATCCTTCAGTAATACTAATTAGGAGTGGTCAGTAAATGTTTCCAATGGCAACCGGGTAACCTCATCTTGTCTTGTCTCCTCTCCTCTTGTCGCCTCGCCTCGTCTCGCCTCGCCTCGCCTCGCCTGTTTATATGTGGAATAATTCACAGGCGCAGCTGCATCTCTGACCTTTTGCCCTTCTTCCATCCTGAAAGCCCTTTATGGGACAATAGGAGTCTGAACACAGGCTCGTCCTTGCATGTTGTCATTTATTCAGGGTTGCAGCAGTGTCCTACGCTTTCAGAATAGCTTCTTTCAACAGAAATTGATAAAACTAAGCGCTTGTGTGGGCTCCCCAAATATTATTGACTCATATTGGTTTAGTGCATTCAGAACAAGGAGTTATGTAATTACACATTACAGCACAATTTACCACCGAGACTCAAAACCCTCACTTAGTGATCAGAGGGGACCATCAAACAGTCAGGGCCCGTTGCTGCCTAACCGAGGAAGTCAGTGGGTTTGTGGTCACAACACCAGAGCTCGCTGATAGAAAGGGCCACCCACCTGCTTCATACACACTTGTGGTAGATCAGTTGTGCTACATGGCAAAGGGAAACATTAAACAATGTGGTTTTCATAATGCAACAAAGTTAAGTTAGTTAACTCTTGTGGCAATACATCACGTGCTTTGTTTGTTAAATAAGGCCGCACCGTTATCTTCCACAATATGATCTCAAAAGTCTGTTTAAAACTATGTCCTCTTTGTTAATCTGTTAAAAGTTTTGTTTATTGTTGGCTACTTGTCTACAACTATAATCTCTACAGAAGTTGTTATATTTCTTCTCTTCGTCCTCACTGACAGTCTTCTCTCCTCTCTCCTCCAGTCTGAGTCCAGGATGTTTAATGGTGTTGAGAAGGAGTGCCCCTCCCCAACAGAGAAGCTGGCCCGGAAGGAGTCTCTCAAGGTACACATCACATCCTTGCATGAGACTGTCGTTCAAAATGTTAATTATTATCAAATTAGATTTATCATAGTCCATATCAATTAGCTCTCCTGTGTCTCTGTCAGAGGGATAAACGTACATGTGCTAATTGTGAACCTTTGTGCATGTTTTAAATGTTTTAAACAGTTAATCATGTTAATGATTATCAAAGACAACAGTATGACAGCATGATTGCAAGCTTTTGTTAGACTCTGCTTCCACCTAGTGTTGATGCTCCAGGTCCAGTCCTCTTACCAGTGAGACTGATGACTCATCCATGTGTATTGTTTTTCTTTTTTTCCGTTTCACAGGTACAAAAGCAGAATTACAGGCAAGAAAAGAAACGGGCAGCTAAAGAACTGTTTAGCGCACTAAAAGATCCCAGTGTCGTCATCATGTCCAACTGGCTAAAGGTGCGTGGATGTTTAGTATTTAACAGAGCCATTATATCGACTCCCAGAATAATTATATCTCTGTAGTCACACTGACAGCATGCTTCAGACTTTGTACGGTTTGTCATTTACACCTTTTGCTAATTACCATCCTTGTTGTAGTTTGCACATTTGCTGTGCAACAATGGAACAATGCTGCAGCTAAGAATGTTTTCATAATCAGTTTACTGAACTCAAAGTTAACCTTGTCTGCACCGTGCATGTCACTCCTGTAGTTTCTTGTTATGTGTGATTGTAGAATCCCATTATATTTCGTGTGTTCCCACCTTATGTGATACTGAAAATCCCTCTTTTCTTATCATCCCTCTTCTTTCTTTAGATCCGTGGCTCTTTAAAGAGTTGGACCAAGCTGTGGTGTGCTCTGAAGCCTGGAGTTCTTTTGATCTATAAGACACCCAAAACGGACCACTGGGTGGGCACCATCCTGCTCAGTGCATGCAAACTGATTGAAAGACCCTCCAAGAAGGACGGCTTCTGCTTCAAGCTCTACCACCCACTGGAAAAATCCATCTGGGCTGTCAAGGTCAGACGTGTTTGTAGGCTGGCATTTTTATAAATCCAATAATAACAGATGATCAAGAAGACTTCAGACTAAGATTTAAATAAAACTATTCACGTAGTTCCAGGATAATGCTATATATAATTACAGATTAGCATTAATTATGTCTGATTTATTTTTTGCAACAAGCAACAGGGTGCGTTATGCTTATACAAACGCTGATAATGCCCCTGTGTGTAGGTTTGGAAATGTGTCACTTTACTGCCTCCTAGTGGTAGTATCAAAAAAGATACTGTGGCTGACAGTAATGTACATATAATACAATTAATTACAAATTAGAAATTAATAACCATGCATCATATAGTCTGAGGAGCTGTAAAAAAGCTCTTTTCAACAGAGATTTTAAATAAAAAGCGTTTTCTCGCCACTGAATGAAAATGCAGGGTTTACTTGAGCTGCTTGATTAAAACGAAAGCGAGTATCTGTAATTGTGTTTGATTTCAGTAAATTTTGTCGTGCATATTGACGCTCAGTTTTGAGTGACAATTATCCTGTTCAGTGCTCCATTACGCTCGTAGCCCTTGAGAGAGAGCCATTTGCTTCTGTTGGTACAACATGACTAAAATGGCATGAAGCGTGACTCACTGTTTCATCCATATGCTCAGGGTCCCAAAGGAGAGAACGTTGGCTCCATCACGCAGCCGCTACCCAGCAACTACCTGATCTTCAGAGCAGCATCTGAGTCTGATGGTGAGGTTGCTGTTTTTTTTTGTTTTTTTTTTTATGAACTGAATTTAATGAAGGCTCCCCTTCCCGTCTCTAATAATGTGTCTGTCTCTCCAGGACGGTGCTGGATGGATGCCTTGGAGCTGGCTCTCAGCTGCTCCAGTCTCTACAAGCTGACAGCCAAAGCAGGGAGAGAAGCAGATATCAGCACGTCTTCAGAGTCCTCGCATATACTCCACCTGCTGCAGTCCACCGCACTCAGTGAAACAGAGCTGCTACAGTAAGCAATACACTCGTACAGCTGCACACACAGAGAGCCTCTCAGTTATCATCTTAATCTTTCTTACATTTATTAGTTGTTGTTACTGGATGATCTGTGTTTCCTGTAATCACGTCGCAAGTCACAATCACAAGTTGTTGTGTTTGCCCATTTAGGCACAAGACTGTTGGCAGTTTTACCAAACATATTGTTGCTGTCTTATGTGTGCAGTAGTCAGAAATCCCAGATGGTAGATCTAAAATATAGACTCTACGGTTTCTGGTCATTAACTCGGCATAACGGCTTAAGCAACACAAACTCCCAGAGATATTCTCTGCTAATTGCAGAACACTGTCCCCCAATGCAACAGACAAGCTAAGCTGTGCTAGCGTGGTAAGGTGCACCATTTTTGTATTTTTTTTAATGTCTTTGGCAAATGATTACTCAAGCTTCTGATCTGAAGTCGTGTTGTGCCTGGAAATCGTGGGGAGATCATAACTGTAACCGTTAGAAATGCTTAAGAAAGAAGAATGAATATGTTTCACACATAAATACATTCAATTAATCATCATTACAACTGGTGTCTAGAGCAAAAATAGCTGTTGTTTGTTTACTTAATGAACAGTCGCACATAGCGATATCTCAAGACACACTCACATGCTATGAATTTATAAATAGAATATTAAACAAATGAAAACATTTCTCTGTCTGGTTTTCCTGAGACTGTAATATGAAACCATACCAGCGTCTAGTCAGATGCAGGTATTCATCAGCAACACACACGTACTTGTGGACATGAACAATAGGAGTGTAATGACTGCTCAGACATGATTTTATGCTGCGTTGAGACGTCAGCACAAAGACAGACAGCATGAAAAATAGGTGATCCGGTCAACCGTTAGTCATATTTGAGCCTTGACGTTAATGGTTGCCCCCGGCAACTAGCTTTGGCCATTGTCGAACATTTCTTTTCATTGTGTGGCCCCACTTGAAAACCAATTTTCCTGTCTTAAAAATGATTAGTTGTATCCTTTGGTTGAGTGAGTTAAGCAGAAACTTTTCCAAATGCGAGAGGTGAAACAGGCCTGAGACTCGACACAACACAACACGACTCCTCACTTCAAAATAGAACTGAACCAAATTACTTTTTAACAGCACTTAGCTACATTCTCATAAACAAAATGTTATTTTCAGCTTGACCTCTTTTGCACAACCGTGACTGCAGCTGATCTTGTTGTCATGTAGGATGTAGCAGCTGTTGCTCCTCTACCTATTGGCGCTAATGAACCATTGAGAAGCCATTACCCTGCAGATTGAATCTAAATGTTGTGTGCTAAAACTTGTCTGTCACGGTTTTATTTTGTTATATTTTTAGTTTAGCTGAGTCATAGGTGTCATTTATGTTATGTGTTGGCTTTACTGTATGTGTGTGACACACAGACAGAGGTGAGAGGGAATCTAGAGATAAATTAGCTGCATTTTTTTTGCAGTGTGTCATTTTTCATTGATGAAACGAGGTAAATTATTACAAAGCAGCAGTATGACGCATTTGTCCAATGCTGGAACAGTGTGTTAGTAGTGTGATGTTGCCCTAGTTTCAGCCTCTCATATAATCCTGTTTTTTATTTTTTATTTTTTTACATTTGAACATTACAGTCACTTAACCTTGCTATTCACCTTTTGTTTTATTGAGTGTATAAATGTGGTTAAGTGGTTGAAAATCTGCTTTACTGGACAGAGTGTTTATTGTAGATGGATTATTAAAGTGTGGAAATGTAAAAAAGGTTTTTAAAGCATTGTTTATATATATTGTGTTGACATTTACTTTGCCTGGAAAGTATGATGGAGATAGTGAATGCTTAAATAATTACTCCTCAGCAGCTGCTTTTAATGTGCCCTTAAGCAGGAAGCAATTAATTGATCAGTTGTCAACTATTAAATTAATAACCAGCTGTGGTGATAATGGATTCATGAGGCAAAAAAGTCTCAATTTCTGGTTCTGACGTCTTAAATGTGAATTTTTTCTGGTTTCTTTACTCTATAACAGTAAACTGAATATCTTTGAGTTGTGGATATACATTTTAGGACGCCATGTTGGGCTTTGGGAAACACTGATCGACATTATTCACAATTTTCTGACGACAGATTCATCGACAATGAAAGTAATCCTTGCAGCCCTGTTAGATGGGGAACAGAAGCAGACTGCGAATGTGTTGATCTCTGAATGTGATGAGGAGCAGAACAGGGGAAACTAATAATGTGGATGTTTGAATGTGTGCATGCGTCAGTGTGGCAATCCATTAACTGTTGTGTAACAACAGAGCTATAAAACACCGAACCACCCAGGGTTTTTAAGAGCATCCGATAATAGCTCTCTATATGCAACATCCTACCCTCCTCTGCATCTGCAGTGATTGTATTATTATATATCATAAATATTTAACAACCTGTTAGCGTGCTCCTGCTTGTGAGTTAGCATGCGTGTCTGTCTGTTACATCTTTTTATGCATGCTGGTTTTCATCCATTATAATTATTCTTCTGGTTTCTTCCTTGAAGTGTGCATTGCTGTTTTTAGTTCTGTTTACGTACAACATTAGACATCCCCTTCCTCCCCATCCCCCTCCTCCCCTCACCTCCCCCGACGGCTGAACCCTCCCTCTGGCCATCCATCCCAGCTCTCCCTCCTCTCCTGCTCCTCTCCCGGCCAATCACAGCAGCCCGTACGCTCATGTGACTGACAGAGGAGCAGGAAGATGGAATAGTGTGTGAACCATACACCGCCCAGAAAGAGACGGCAGCAGCACAGCCGCTGCGAGCCCGCACACAAACACACACATGCACACACAACACTGGCACACAGACAGAAATATACAAACACACATTCAGGAAGCAGGCGTGCCAGTCGAGGAAACAAAACTGCACCTTTTTAGTCACTAGATTAAAAAAAAACACACGCACACACAGACAGGAGAGGAGACAAGGACAGACTGCGTCTGTGTTTGGATTTACTGGCAACATCATCGAGGGTGTTTTGATTCCTGAGGAAGAGTTTGTGTGTATGCTGCATGTCTCTGAGGTAAGAAAGGCTAGCTCTGTTCCAGGGCGTGTTTGGGTCAATAAATAACATTAGTGGTTGGTTAGTGATTCACAGAGTGTGCAGGAATGTGACTCTACTGGTCTGTCGAGCCCTCTGGCTTTTTGAAAATTGAGCTCCCTTCCATGGTTGTTGGGCAAATAAGCCATTTCCTTGTTTTTTTGCTGGGACCATAATCCCTTCATTGAATGGGGTTTTGAAAGCATATGACTACACTGCAATTATCTTCTTCTGCTCTAATGTTTGTATGTGTTTGTTAGCTGGAGATTTTGTGAAACTTGGAGTAATCATATGATTAAGAGCTGTTTTAATATCTGTCTGTCCACACAGACGTCCACTGTCTGAGTTGTAAAATGGCTGTAGGATTGAAACCATGATGTTCCTTTTTAAGTGTCGATTTCACCCTCCCTTCTCTCTCATTCTCGCTTCTCCTTTCTTTGTTCATTTATAGGCTGATGCGTGACTTTCTTCTCTGTGTTTCTGATTTTTTTCGGCTTTGTTCTGGTTGTTAGAGCGCTGACAGATCCCTGTTTGAGTTTGGTGTGTCCAATATTGGAACATTCCTCATCAAGACAATGACAAATCAGCAGAGGGTGCAGTTTGAGTTGGTTATCTCTCAACTTTGCGTGTATCTAAAGTACATGCATTTGCATACTTTTACCTCGTGTCCCTTGATTGTAGCCATTCACATCGAGACCAGGTGAATGGGAGGTGGGGAGTTAAGGAGGATAAGGATGAGGTAATGTGGTGTGGGCTTACTGAGGACACAAGACGACATGACATATTCACATTCAAAGGTCATCCAGAGCTATGACGGTTCATAGCAGATAATTATTGTTTTCCTCTGCGTCATGTTTGATTCATCAAAGCTCTGGCAGCACTGAAGTGAAATTAAGATGGTTGCAAAGTCATGTGGCATTATTCATCTTTAATGCTTAATCATGGTCATTAAGTTCTTATGCTTCCACACTCAGTTAGATTATCCCTTTTAATCACTTTAGTGACATTATGAGAGTTGCATATTAAACCAGTTCAAATCTATTAAGATACAACAATAAGTCAAAGACCAGATCATCACGCACATTTTTACAGCGGAAGCATCTCATTAAATCATGTGATTATTCATTATCTGCATCATGTTGTTGCAGTAAAATGGTTGGAAAATTAGATTTGCTCGATATAGATCTCATGTTGTTTGCTTCTCCTCTGTTCATATTAGGTTAAATGACACCCTGCTGCTGGGCAACCACCACATGGAGCATGACGGCTTTTCAGACAAATCCGAGCGCGAGGCTCACGATGACTGGGACACTACGGCCAATGAGAACGGTGGAAGGCTGACGGAGGAGAGCGACATGGACCAATCGGACGAGCTGTCCCCCGGGCCACAGGCCACAGCCTATGTAGAGCAGAGCACAGAGGAGATGGCTGAGGTGAGATTACAGTTATGGTATTTATGAGGGAGCTCTACCTTGTTTTGTTTGAATTACAGTTCCCTCGGCAACAGTATGCTTAAATCTTCAAAACATATCCTCCATAGTTCAGTCAGTATTTCCTCTTACTTGCTCTGTCCCAGTAGTAATAAAAACATACCTGGATGCCTTTGAGAAATTCTGTTTTCTCAACCCAGGCCTCTAACTGTAAAGCCACCTCTCTGCTGACCTCACTCATATTGTACTCATGCGATTCAGGCTGGGGAGGCGTCCCAGGTGGAGACTGTATCGGAGGAGAACAAGGGTCTGATTTGGGGCCTGCTGAAGCAGCTGCGGCCGGGCATGGACCTGTCCAAGGTGGTGCTGCCCACCTTCATCCTGGAGCCGCGCTCTTTCCTGGACAAGCTGTCAGACTACTACTACCACGCTGATCTGCTCTCACAGTCAGTACCTTTAAAATCGCAGTAATCTGTGTGTGTGAAGTCTGATGAAGACTGGAAATATTGTCCGCCTTCTTCTCTTGTCATAATTGTCCCCTTCACTGTGTTTCCTGCCACAGAGCTGCGCTGGAGGAGAGCGCATATGGTCGGATCAAGCAGGTGCTGAGATGGTACTTGTCTGGCTTCTACAAGAAGCCCAAGGTAAGATTTTTTTAACTGCTATACCAGATGGCTCATTGTCATCATAGTGGCCCAAATATAGATAAGACGCATCACCTGTTTTTGGATAAAGACTTTTTAAAGATGATGAATACGCAGTATCCCCCCTGTATGCTGTTAAAAAATAACAGCATACAAGGGAATAAATCATATGAATGAGTTAGTATTATTAATAAAATACAGTAAACTACAGCTTAGTCTTCTCTCCATAGCAGGAAGATTTTCTGTTAGCATATTTCAGACTGTCCCTGAGAGGCACACCATCTTCTAACATGACAGTCTCTGACGCTGTATTTCTTGGCCAGCTTGACGAATGACTCTGCCTTGGATCTATTTCTGCAGTAAAAATGTCAGGAGACTCTTCCCATTAGTTTTCTTCCGTTAGGAATATATTTCCTCAGTGGCAGCAAAACACCCCACATGAGCCAGCAGATAATGCTTACAGATTACACTGGGCTTATTCAGCACTTTTTGGGCTGACTACCACTGGTGATGGATAGGTAGAAACTTGATAACCTCTTATTATTAGGACATATTCAGGAATGTCAGCCTGCAATGTTGTGCATTATTTCCTACTGGGTATTTGACTCCAGACAACTGGTAAAGTGTTCAGTTGTGATGCTTATCACCTGCAATTTAACCTTTTAAATCTCAGGCCAGTTTGGTACATCTGCAATGTAACTGCTCCTCAGCACCGGGTGTTGAGAAAGTGTGCAGAAACTGTAATCTTGCCCAACTATTTCCACATTTGACCCAAGACAGTTTAGTTTGTGTGTCAAAGATGCTCACAGTGATACTAACGCTGCTCGATGTGGTTGTATTTTCCAGGGTCTAAAGAAGCCTTACAACCCAATCCTGGGGAAAGATTTCGCTGCTGCTGGCTCCATCCTCAAACCGACAGCTGCACTTTCTACATAGCTGAACAGGTTAGACCAGACTCGATGCACAGGACATGATTCATCCCTTATGTGAAATATTTTGCATAGACCACACACCTGTGAAATGCAGCGAGTGTAAAATGAATCCATGCCTGTGGGCTTGCACATCTTTCTCTCTCTCCCTGCAGTCTGCTCAAATGTCTCTCTCTTCTTCCTCTGCCAGGTGTCCCACCATCCGCCCATCTCTGCCTTTTATGTCTGCAACAGGAAGGATGGTTTTTCTATCAGCGGGAGCATCTTGGCAAAGTCCAAGTTCTATGGTACAGCAATATGTAATCTGTTTTTCAAAGCTGTCCATGTACGTCTCGAGAAATTCTCACACTGGCTTTGAGGCATGACGAATATAAGCTTTTTAATTAGGATCTACAAGGGAAATTGATAGTTGTGTTCTTGAATATGGTGCTTCTCTGTCCTGCTGTTGTAGGTAACTCTCTGTCAGCTATTCTGGATGGCAAAGCCAGGCTGCTGTTCCTGAGCAGGGACGAGGAGTATGTCATCACCATGCCCTACGCTCACTGCAAAGGTAATAGATCTGCAGTAAATATTGACCATGACTATTAATTATTCTGTCCATGTACCATGTTGCTATGTTGGTATCGGCAGTAGCTTCCCTTAATCTCCATAACGCTGCCTCATCTATTTTTGGAAAAATATATTGTGAGGAGGTTTTTATTGCAACACATTGTTGATACTCTCAGGGCGGATAACAGGTCGACTTTGGTGTCGATGTCGTCCTTGGAGCTGTTATATTAAAAGCAAACCAAAGTACCGTACTTAAGACGATCGCAGGGAGCAATCAAAGTTCTTACACAATGAATTCACTCACATTTAATGCAGAAAAAGATGGATTTAGTTTGTCTACACAGGAAATGTTCCAGTCGCATTTTTTAGTAGTTCATGTAAAAATAGGATGTGCTCGTCTTTTATTCAATCCGTCTGTCTCCACAGGCTGCGTAACAGCTCGAAGCACATTTTTAATGCATCAAGCGTTTTCTTCTGTTTTTCCTCAAACAACGACACTGATTATTTGTCGGGTGCTGAGCGCTGCCAAAAATTCAGGTGAACTGCAGTCTGTATTGTGCCCGAAAGCAAAGTATGATTAGGAAACATGTTTGGTCCCCCTTGTTTTTTCTTTGTACTTCCTGTCTCATTATCACACTTAAGGAGTTCAACACACAAACTCATCCACCATGGATACAAATATTGTGACAAATCATGTGTGGGCGGAAAGTTCTGCAGCCATCTGTCGGAGCCAATATGTCTGAGCTACTGTAAATCAAATAGCGCTCTGCTCTGAGCATGACAACTCACATGGCAAAAATTAGAGACGGATGATCTAAGTCGGGCTGAGTTTCTCTTCATTCTCTGAGTGAATTGTAAATTATCGCCTTTATCTTGTCTCACAGTCCAGTCAAAGAATGTGTCACTGTGAGTCCCTAAATCATAAATTAACAACGAACCATACAAAAACTCAGGGAATGGTTTGATTTATTTATAGACTTCCAGCAGAATCATCTTCATTCTGTTTGTTGATGTTCTGTTGGTCTGATGTTGTAAAACTGTGTCTGTCCCTCAAAAGGTATCCTGTATGGCACTATGACACTAGAGCTGGGTGGGAAGGTCACCATCGAGTGTGAGAAAACCAAATGTTTCACAGAGCTGGAGTTCAAACTAAAGGTATATTTTTAAACTAAAGATTTTGTGCACATCAGTAAAGTTTGTAAATTTGCTGTTTTCTTACATTTATCTGAGGTAACAGCAGTTTCAGTACAAGCGTTACAGTCTCTCTTTGTTTACTGCAGCCTTTCCTTGGAGGCTCTTGCTCTGTGAATCAGATCAGCGGGAAGATCTCTGTAGGAGAGGAGCTACTGGCCACTGTTGATGGACACTGGGTGAGAGCTTTTATCCAGCTTTTTTAATCCTTTTATCCCTTCCCTCCGCCTCAATCTCCCCTCTTAAATGCATCTGTTAGCATCCCTCTCTGCTACTTACTCGCTGCGACTTGATATTCAGTAATTCTCTGTAGTAATCGGAGGCAGAAGTGGTGATTAGAGGTTTAGGAGCAGCAGGGAGGGTCTGAAAAAGCACGAAAGTAAGGAAAAGATTAAAGCTTAGCTAATTTTACATTCTTGAAATTATTTGACGAAACCACAAATATTGTCCAGTTCTTCCAGAGACAAAATAATCAAGAGGTCTGATCGTTTGGACTGAATATTTTGTTGCTTTTTTTTTTTGTCGTATTCAGGACAGTGAGGTGTTCATTCACGAGAAGCGCTCAGGAATACAGGAGACGTTGTGGAACCCGAGCCAGGAGATCCGCAACAGCCGCCTCAAGAGACAAGTGGTACAAATAGACCAGCAGGGGGAGTTTGAGTCTGAAAGGTAAATCGCTTGTTTCTTTAATGAATTCACATGTCATCTATATATGTCCATACACTTAATTTGAAGTTTACTAATAATAATATGTCTGCCCCTCACGTTCACGTAAGTTTAATGTACTCCTGACAGACTGTGGCAGCACGTGACCAGTGCCATCATGGATCGGGACCAGGTGCGGGCCACCCAGGAGAAGTTTGTGCTGGAGGAGGCTCAGCGGAGAGAGGCCAGGGAGAGAGGAGACAAACCCTGGATCCCACGACTTTTCCATCAGGACCCCGTCTCCTCGGAGTGGAGCTACAGACACATGGAGTATGAACACACTCTCACACCGGGCAGATAAAACACAGATTGAGATTTAGAGTTTAGGTCAGGATGACATGTTCTATTTAAATTACACCGCATCCTCAACGTGATATGTTGTCCTGTTTGACAGTGTGCAGCCATGGGACCCAGAGCGCTGTCTGGTTCAGTTTGAGAAGGACGGAGTGATTCAGACGCACGAGAAAAGCCAGAGGCAGCACAACGGGCTCTCCTACAGTCACAGCTGGGCCAGCCAACAGAAGGTCAGCCAGTCAAAACAGACACATCCAAGTTATATTGATATATCTGTTTAATCAAAATGAAGGCACACTGCTTCCTGAAAAAGCAAACTGCACCTGCTCCAACGTCACTGACAAGCAAGATCAACCCTGTTCTGTCTCACTTGTTATTCAGTGACGCCCAGACGGCTAAAACCCGTCTTGATTTAAGTGTTAGCATGTTGAATATAGCGGCTAGCAGCTCGTGGTCAATGTGACTCTTCTGCCTCCTCGCAGGCTGAGGTCAACGGGAAACGCAGGAAGGCCAGCAGCCAGCCGTCCAGCTGCAGCCAGAACACTGAGAGCAGCAGCACCACCCCAGAGCCAACACATGAGTCATCTGACAATGAAGGTGAGGCACACACACACAAACACACACACTTAAAAACAATTTCTTTCACAAAATGCTCTCTTCAGTCTAATGTTCTCTTCGTTCATGTGCGCAGGATTTTCAAACCAGTGTGCACGGTGCAATAAAGAAGTGAAGGACATCGCACTGATAGAGGCCTCCATCACATCTATACAGAAGACACAGCAGGACATCCAGAGGTGAAAAATAACTCTCACTCCCACATTTATGGAGGGAATTGGGGTTAATGACTTCATATGGACCTTGAATATGTTGACTGTAATCAGTTTCTTACTGGTGGAAAGAAACAAATGGGAAAAGTCATGTTTAGATTTAGGGTAAGGACATGGTAAGACCAAAATTATAAACTCACACATTCATATCCACTATTGGCTGAAAACAAAATGGAGTCAGTACATGTATTAAAAATAATATCCAGGATTACTTCCTTCAGTGTCAGCTTCATTAACACTTGTTAACCTTGACCCCTCTCTCTCCCTGTAGGAACCTGGTGGCTCTGAGTCGTCAGATGGTTCGTCAGAGGGCGACAGACGACGGCGTGTCGTTGACAGGCCGTCACTGTCTCATCCTCTGTGTCCTGCTTCTCTCACAGCTCCTCCTCAACTACGTCTTCACCTGAGCCCTGCTCCTCTGTGGGGGGCTGGGAGGAGTTTCCCTCCGGCACTGATCTGTCATTCGATCCCTCTAAAAAAGCACAGACTCTAATCAGCAGATGAGGGCAGAGACCTCAGATCAGTGATACGACGGGAAACTTTGCCCCTTTTTTTTTGTTTCCTCTAAGAGGGGAGGAGCACGGACATTATAGCAATAAACACAGCCACAGCCACCGCCTGTCAGTCATCTGCAGAGAGGAACGGCACCCCCTAGTGTAGCCAGACTGAAACAGCACCGGCACCCACGCACTTTGGACAGGAAAAGGAGGGATGAGAGACGAGCACGGCTAAAAAAAAAATAAAAAAAAAGATTTTGAATAAAACAAGATGAAATGTATGATGAAGAATGATTTTGCAAAAAGAAATGACAGAGAGGATGTTTCACCATTCCTTAGTGTCTTTTTATATATCGCCCTGCAATACCGTCTATTCTGTTCGTGTGACTGTATGTGTGTTGTTCGTACCTACAGTACAGTAGGCCCTATGGGCGCAGGCAGATCACCGCTTGGACTTCTACTCTCCTTCCACTCCAGATTCTTGGGCCTTAACGCTGAAGCCAAAAAAAGCAGAAGAAGAAGAAGAAGAAGAAAAACACGACAAATACAAACGAAGAAGGAAATATCTTCCAACAGTGCAATTCTGTGTGTTTTATATCGATGTGCGCTCAAATACACTCTGTCTCATCTTTTAATGATGACGATTTTACCAAAACAGTATTTATAATCCGAAAAAGGACAAAGCCTACTTGTTTACAGGGAGCACTGTGTGTGTTTTTAAGGAAGGAGGGATAATGGGGATGAAGCAGGGGCAGAGAGCCAAACAGAGTGTCTTTGTATTTGTGTGCCTGTAGTGCTGTAACAGAAGGGATAATAGCATAGCACTGCTCTGGTCTAGACCATGACACTAGTGTGTACAATCAGTTACATAGAGAGGCAGCGTGTGGAGGAAGGGACAGAAGGAGCGAGTGGGAAGAAAAAAACAAGAAAATACTTAAATAACTTTGGCCTAATAGAATGAGTCTGTGTGTGCATCTCGGTCCACACCATGTTCAAGTGACTGTTTAAAGATGTAAACACTTAGTAATAAGTTGTTGTTTGTTTTGTTTTGTTTTTTTCTTCGTTTTAATCAATTTGTATATATTTGTCTGTTGTTTCACAAAGAGATTTCAGAATGTATTTATTGGGTGATTAACCTTGACTTTCCTAATCTAATTCAGCTTGGAGGACGGAGACCAGGGGTGACAATCGCTCTCCCAGGGTTGCGTGGGTTCGTCATATTTGTGTATGTATGTATGTGTGTGTATGTGTGTGTGTGTGTGTGTGTCAGTGTGAGGGAGCACATGTGTGCGAGTAAGCCATTCTGGTTGTGCTATACAAAGCCAGGTCTGTGATCGTGGCTTTTACCGGTTTTTAAACCCCTTGCACTTCGGTCTCCATTGTCAGTACTGATCTACCCAATGGGAGAGACTCGGGGAGCACAAAGAAGGAAGTCGACTCTTTGAATGCTTTTATTTACACTTTAATCTGTTCATGTTTTTTTTCATTATTTTCCTTTTTTCTACTCTACTGCCATGTTGTGGGGATTCTACATGCCAGATACTTTTGTCATATGGAACGAAACTACAGAAAACATGATGTTGCCCGATGTTTTCATTCATACCTGTTGCGTACTGTAGCACTACAGTAAAAACATTTTAACCCTGACACTGTCTTTGACTCTCATTAATGTGTTTATAATAGAAAATTGCATCCAGAGGAAAGAAATATTTAACTTTTACATAAGAAATTTGTTTCCTGTGTGTTTACGTATTGTCCACTAGAGGGAGATGTTGCTGTGGGTAAACTCCAAACCAAAAGTATCAGTGCAGTGAATGTCCTTTTTCAAAACTAGACTTCTGCAGTCAGGCTGGAAACTCTTTGAGGCGTTGGATACAAATGAATAGACAAAACTAGAGGATAACCACAGGCGACAGATCCTCACAGCGGCCCACACACGAGACTGAACGACGTTGGTGGCAACATTGTTTTGCAAACTACGCGAGGTGTGAGCTGCGTGGTTGATGCTAACTGCTGATCCCTCTCATGGGCCTGAGAGTTGAACCTGAGCAGGTGTAAATCTCTTTGTAGACACCACATGGATCAACATCTCTGCCACACTCACAGATTTAAGCCCCTGTGAGGGGGAACTGCATTGTGTTCAGGAGCCTTCACACAACGCAGGAGGCCGGGAGAGCGACTGACGCTCAAACACTGCTGACATACTGTCAGTTATCCTGCTTGTGGATTAGTAAATGTAAAGATGAGCTTATTTCTTGAGGTTACAAAGCTGGATTTTAGAAAGGAGCAGCACTACTATGTGAATTCAAACTGGATTCAGCTGATATAAAATAATGCTCACAAGCAAGTCAATTGTGTTAAACAGTCCAATATCACAAACCACAACGAGCTTTACAATCTTTACCACATGACACAGTCTAGATCCCAGAGTTGAAAAGGAGAAACTCCCCATAAACTCTCTGAGTGACCCTACAGCTGTCCAGTGTTACGGTGCTTAATAGGAAGCCGACACCATTTTTAGTTTAAGAAATGTCCCGACTAGTAAAGCTCCAATAAATCTAAAGTAAGAACGGCATCACTGGCTTAAACACGCTCAAACAAAACTCTTAAAGGGGCACTACGTGGCTGTAGAGAAGAAATTAAAACTCAGAATTGTAATATTTACAATATTTTTTTCCATAACTGAATAAACAAGCTGCTCTCAGAGGAAGATGAGGTCCCCAGACCACTGTTTGAAGCTGGAAAGGTGGCAGGGTCCGCCACATATGCACTCAAACAGTATGAAATTGTGTTGTTCTTTAAGATCAGTTTGTTTATTCAGTCATGAAAACAAAGAGAGTTTGTTTATTTAGGCATTAAAAACATCAATCCATGAAGATCTTTCTCTTCTGATTAAAATGTATTTCTAAAAAACTACATAATGCACCTTTAAATTACTCATACTTCATTATAGGATGAATTGTGCCAACGTACACAGCCGCCACACATGAGACGATGAATGACGGCACTGATGAGTCTAGTTCCCGTCCGCTTCACAGAGAGAGCCTTTGAAGTGTGCTGAGGTGAATACCTGTCATATCTGAGTGTCAGGTCTATCCAAACACACATTTATCTGCACAGGTGGAACGCGTGTGCGGCTTAGCGGTCACTGTAGTTACCTGGAGCATAAAACCTTAAAAACATTGAGTTGTTAGTAACTGTCAGCCCTGTGACACAAAGTACGGCCTGCAGCTCTGCTCCATTGTTACTGTCACCATGAAAGAGTTTAAACTAGCTCTTATATATCTTTCTGAGAGTCGCTTACAGTTTTAGCACCAGAACAATTAGATGCAGGTGGTAGGGATCTGGTGCCTTGCTCAAAGGTGCTACAGCAGGGCAGATATTTGCTAAAAAATGTCCTCGCTGCCACCATGAAGATCCAACAAGCACCTCAGATCTAAAACCTGTAAAGCCACATTCCCTCCATCTCTGACCCAGATGGTCACATGCTGTGTTCTCGTGAGGTGGACCGGGTTTGCGGGTTGAAGCGGCAGAGTGGGCAGATTGGTAGCAGTGTAAGGATCAAAAGGGTAATCTCCTCCCCCGTGGCGTGTTTCTGTTCTCCAGTTAGCTCCAGTTAGCTGGATGTTTGAGTGGGTTGCACACTGAGCCATTGTGTTGCCCGACTGTATGTGTGGGGCGGAAGGAGCGGCTGCCCAAATTAGGCCAGAGGAGAGTGTGTGTGTGTTTGTTTTGCAGCCTGTAAGAACTCCATCAAAGGAGATTCCTGTCAATGTGTGTGTTTGTAACAGTTCCCCTGCTCTGGATCCCTCTTTGTCTCCGTGTGTGTGTCGGTGTGTGTTTACTTCTCCTGGCACTGGCGGAGCGACGAGTGTAAACTGCTCTCTGGTCAGATGCCCACACACTGCCAGCATCAATGAACACACTGAGGGGAACGTACAAACAACACTGAGTCACATGGAAGTGGAGGAGTGTGACCTCAAACAGACTAAATGGATCTGTTCAAACTTTGCTTCTCTCTAACGTTGAGTCAAAATGTTTCTCTCTGACATTATGAGAATGTTTGTTCGCTTTCTCGCTCAGTAAATCGTTAGCTTAGCAGTGGTTAGCTTAGCTAAGCACGGAAACTGCAGGCTAAAGACAGCAGAACAGTATAGAAGGCCCTTTCTGTCGAGAATATATATAAAATAATTATTATATAATAATTCAAACTTTTTGTCTCATAATTCAAACTTTTTGTCTCATAATTTAAACTTTTTGTTTCATAATATCAAATTTTTATCTAATAATTTCAACTTTTAACTCGTAATTTTGACTTTTAACTCATAATACTGACTTTTTGTTTCATAATTTTGACTTTTTGTCTCAAGGCGCTGGATTAAGGCTCCAGTCTCTCAGGAGGCGTGGGTTCAAATCCCACCACTGCCATATAACAGTGTTAGTCATCTGTTAATATGATGGCATTACACAGTTCAAACATGTACAGGGCTCTTCCAAATACTTAGTCTATGAAGAAGAGTGTATACTGCAGCCTATATTTTTGCTAAAGACGTTTGCAGCTGATCATACTGACAAATGCTTCATGCATGTTTGTGGTGGCTGTGGCTCAGAGGTAGAGCCAGCGTCTTGTTATCGGAAGGTTGCTGTTTGGTTCTCCTGGTCTGTGGATTTTGTCTCATAACTTTGACTTTTTGTCTCACAATTCTGACTTTTTGTCTTGAAATTCTGACTTTTTGTCTTGAAATTCTGACATTTTATCTAAGAATTTAGTCTCATTGTTTTGACTTTTTGTCTCGTAATTTTGAGTTTTTATCAAATAATTTTGAGTTTTTGTCTCATTATTTTGACTTTTTATCAAATAATTTTGAGTTTTTGTCTCATTATTTTGACTTTTTAGCAAATAATTTTGAGTTTTTGTCTCATTATTTTGACTTTTTATCAAATAATTTTGAGTTTTTGTCTCATAATTTTGACTTTTTGTCTCATAATTTAGACTTTTTGTCTTGTAATTTTGACTTTTTATCAAATGATTTTGACTTTTTGTCTAGTAATTTTGACTTTTTGTCTCATTGTTTTGACTTTTTGTCTCATAGTTTTGACTTTTTGTCTCACAGTTTTGACTTTTTGTCTCACAATTTTGACTTTTTGTCTCGTAATTTTGAGTTTTTAGCAAATAATTTTGAGTTTTTGTCTCATTATTTTGACTTTTTATCAAATAATTTTGAGTTTTTGTCTCATTATTTTGACTTTTTAGCAAATAATTTTGAGTTTTTGTCTCATTATTTTGACTTTTTATCAAATAATTTTGAGTTTTTGTCTCATAATTTTGACTTTTTGTCTCATAATTTAGACTTTTTGTCTTGTAATTTTGACTTTTTATCAAATGATTTTGACTTTTTGTCTAGTAATTTTGACTTTTTGTCTCATTGTTTTGACTTTTTGTCTCATAGTTTTGACTTTTTGTCTCACAGTTTTGACTTTTTGTCTCACAATTTTGACTTTTTGTCTCACAATTTTGACTTTTTGTCTTGTAATTTTGACTTTTTATCAAATGATTTTGACTTTTTGTCTAGTAATTTTGACTTTTTGTCTCATTGTTTTGACTTTTTGTCTCATAGTTTTGACTTTTTGTCTCACAGTTTTGACTTTTTGTCTCACAATTTTGACTTTTTGTCTCGTAATTTTGAGTTTTTAGCAAATAATTTTGACATTTTGTCTCATAACTTTGACTTTTTGTCTCATAACTTTGACTTTTTGTCTCATAATTTTGACTTTTTGTCTCATAGTTTTGACTTTTTGTCTCATAATTTTGACTTTTTGTCTCACAATTTTGACTTTTTGTCTCACAATTTTGACTTTTTGTCTCGTAATTTTGACTTTTTATCAAATGATTTTGACTTTTTGTCTCGTAATTTTGACTTTTTGTCTCATTGTTTTGACTTTTTGTCTCATAGTTTTGACTTTTTGTCTCATAATTTTGACTTTTTGTCTCATTGTTTTGACTTTTTGTCTCATAGTTTTGACTTTTTGTCTCACAGTTTTGACTTTTTGTCTCACAATTTTGACTTTTTGTCTCGTAATTTTGAGTTTTTAGCAAATAATTTTGACATTTTGTCTCATAACTTTGACTTTTTGTCTCATAACTTTGACTTTTTGTCTCATAATTTTGACTTTTTGTCTCATCGTTTTGACATTTTGTCTCATAATTTTGACTTTTTGTCTCATTGTTTTGACTTTTTGTCTCGTAATTTTGACTTTTTGTCCCATTGTTTTGACTTTTTGTCTCGTAATTCTGACTTTTTGTCTCATAGTTTTGACTTTTTGTCTCATTGTTTTGACTTTTTGTCTCGTAATTTTGACTTTTTGTCCCGAAATTCTGACTTTTTATCTAAGAATTTATTTTTTTTATCAAATAATTTTGACTTTTTGTCTCATAGATTTGACTTTTTGTCTCATTGTTTTGACTTTTTGTCTCATTGTTTTGACTTTTTGTCTCATAATTTTGACTTTTTATCTCGTAATTTTGACTTTTTGTCTCGTACTTCTGACTTTTTATCTAAGAATTACATTTTTTTATGTAATAATTCTGACTTTTTGTTTAATAATTTTGACTTTTTGTTTAATAATTTTGACTTTTTGTTTAATAATTTTGACTTTTTATCAAATAATTCTGACTTTTTCTCTCATCCCAGGATGAAGCTGGCCTTCTTGATAAGTTTATCAAGTCTCTTCCTACCTGCTGCCCAGATGCTGATTCTCCAGCAGACTACTTCATAGAAAATAGTGCAGGTAGTGTGGCCGAGTGGTCTAAGGCGCTGGATTAAGGCTCCAGTCTCTCAGGAGGCGTGGGTTCAAATCCCACCACTGCCATATAACAGTGTTAGTCATCTGTTAATATGATGGCATTACACAGTTCAAACATGTACAGGGCTCTTCCAAATACTTAGTCTATAAAGAAGAGTGTATACTGCAGCCTATATTTTTGCTAAAGACGTTTGCAGCTGATCATGCTGACAAATGCTTCATGCATGTTTGTGGTGGCTGTGGCTCAGAGGTAGAGCCAGCGTCTTGTTATCGGAAGGTTGCTGTTTGGTTCTCCTGGTCTGCGGATTTTGTCTCATAACTTTGACTTTTTGTCTCATAATTTTGACTTTTTGTCTCACAATTCTGACTTTTTGTCTTGAAATTCTGACTTTTTATCTAAGAATTAAGTCTCATTGTTTTGACTTTTTGTCTCGTAATTTTGAGTTTTTATCAAATAATTTTGAGTTTTTGTCTCATTATTTTGACTTTTTAGCAAATAATTTTGACTTTTTGTCTCATAATTTTGACTTTTTGTCTCACAATTTTGACTTTTTGTCTCACAATTTTGACTTTTTGTCTCACAATTTTGACTTTTTGTCTCGTAATTTTGACTTTTTATCAAATGATTTTGACTTTTTGTCTCATAGTTTTGACTTTTTGTCTCATTGTTTTGACTTTTTGTCTCGTAATTTTGACTTTTTATCAAATGATTTTGACTTTTTGTCTCATTGTTTTGACTTTTTGTCTCATAATTTTGACTTTTTGTCTCATAGTTTTGACTTTTTGTCTCACAGTTTTGACTTTTTGTCTCACAATTTTGACTTTTTGTCTCACAATTTTGACTTTTTGTCTCGTAATTTTGAGTTTTTAGCAAATAATTTTGACATTTTGTCTCATAACTTTGACTTTTTGTCTCATAATTTTGACTTTTTGTCTCATAATTTTGACTTTTTGTCTCATAGTTTTGACTTTTTGTCTCATTGTTTTGACTTTTTGTCTCGTAATTTTGACTTTTTGTCTCGTACTTCTGACTTTTTATCTAAGAATTACATTTTTTTATGTAATAATTCTGACTTTTTGTTTAATAATTTTGACTTTTTGTTTAATAATTTTGACTTTTTATCAAATAATTCTGACTTTTTCTCTCATCCCAGGATGGAGCTGGCCTTCTTGATAAGTTTATCAAGTCTCTTCCTACCTGCTGCCCAGATGCTGATTCTCCAGCAGACTACTTCATAGAAAAGTGTAGGTAGTGTGGCCGAGTGGTCTAAGGCGCTGGATTAAGGCTCCAGTCTCCCAGGATGGAGCTGGCCTTCTTGATAAGTTTATCAAGAAGGCCAGCTCCATCCTGGGATGAGACAAAAAGTCAGAATTAGAGACAAAAAGTCAGAATTAGAGACAAAAAGTCAAAATTATTTGACAAAAAGTCAGAATTATTTGACAAAAAGTCAAAATTATGAGACAAAAAGTCAAAATTATTTGACAAAAAGTCAAATTACGAGACAAAAAGTCAAAATTATTAGATAAAAATCAGAATTATGAGACAAAAAGTCAAAATTATGAGACAAAAAGTCAGAATTATTACATAATTTTTTTTAAATTCTTAGATAAAAAGTCAGAATTATTAGATAACAAAAAAAAATTATGAGACAAAAAGTCACAATTATTAGATAAAAAATCAAAATTATGAGACAAAAAGTCAAAACAATGAGACAAAAAGTCAGAATTATGAAACAAAAAGTCAAAATAATACGACAAAAAGTCAAAATTATGAGACAAAAAGTCAGAATTATGAGACGAAAAGTCAAAGTTATGAGACAAAAGCCGCAGACCAGGAGAACCAAACAGCAACCTTCCCTGAGCCACAGCCACCACAAACATGCATGATGCATTTGTCAGCATGATCAGCTGCAAACGTCTTTAGCAAAGATTTGGGCTGCAGTATACACTCTTCTTCATAGACTAAGGATTTTCTATGAAGTAGTCTGCTGGAGAATCAGCATCTGGGCAGCAGGTAGGAAGAGACTTGATAAACTTATCAAGAAGGCCAGCTCCATCCTGGGATGAGACAAAAAGTCAGAATTATTTGATAAAAAGTCAAAATTATGAAACAAAAAGTCAAAACTATGAGACAAAAAGTCAAAACAATGAGACAAAAAGTCAAAACTATGAGACAAAAAGTCAAAATCATTTGATAAAAAGTCAAAATTGCGAGACAAAAAGTTAAAATTGTGAGACAAAAAGTCAGAATTATGAGACAAAAAGTCAGAATTATTTGATAAAAAGTCTAAATTATTTGATAAAAAGTCAAAATTATGAGACAAAAAGTCAGAATTATTTGACAAAAAGTCAAAATTATGAGACAAAAAGTCAGAATTATTTGACAAAAAGTCAAAATTACGAGACAAAAAGTCAAAATTATTAGATAAAAATCAGAATTATGAGACAAAAAGTCAAAATTATGAGACAAAAAGTCAGAATTATTACATAATTTTTTTTAAATTCTTTGATAAAAAGTCAGAATTATTAGATAACAAAAAAAATTATGAGACAAAAAGTCACAATTATTAGATAAAAAATCAAAATTATGAGACAAAAAGTCAAAACAATGAGACAAAAAGTCAGAATTATGAAACAAAAAGTCAAAATAATACGACAAAAAGTCAAAATTATGAGACAAAAAGTCAGAATTATGAGACGAAAAGTCAAAGTTATGAGACAAAAACCGCAGACCAGGAGAACCAAACAGCAACCTTCCCTGAGCCACAGCCACCACAAACATGCATGAAGCATTTGTGATGATCAGCTGCAAACGTCTTTAGCAAAGATTTGGGCTGCAGTATACACTCTTCTTCATAGACTAAGGATTTGGAAGAGCCCTGTACATGTTTGAACTGTGTAATGCCATCATATTAACAGATGACTAACACTGTCACATGGCAGTGGTGGGATTTGAAACCACGCCTCCTGAGAGACTGGAGCCTTAATCCAGCGCCTTAGACCACTCGGCCACACTACCTGCACTATTTTCTATGAAGTAGTCTGCTGGAGAAGCAGCATCTGGGCAGCAGGTAGGAAGAGACTTGATAAACTTATCAAGAAGGCCAGCTCCATCCTGGGATGAGACAAAAAGTCAGAATTAGAGACAAAAAGTCAGAATTAGAAACAAAAAGTCAAAATTATTTGACAAAAAGTCAAAATTGCGAGACAAAAAGTTAAAATTGTGAGACAAAAAGTCAGAATTATGAGACAAAAAGTCAGAATTATTTGATAAAAAGTCTAAATTATTTGATAAAAAGTCAGAATTATGAGACAAAAAGTCAGAATTATTTGATAAAAAGTCTAAATTATTTGATTAAAAGTCAAAATTATGAGACAAAAAGTCAGAATTATTTGATAAAAAGTCAAAATTATGAGACAAAAAGTCAGAATTATTTGATAAAAAGTCAAAATTATTTGACAAAAAGTCAAAATTACGAGACAAAAAGTCCAAATTATTAGATAAAAATCACAATTATGAGACAAAAAGTCAAAATTATGAAACAAAAAATCAAAATTATTAGATAAAAATCAGAATTATGAGACAAAAAGTCAAAATTATGAGACAAAAAGTCAGAATTATTACATAATTTTTTAAAAATTCTTAGATAAAAAGTCAGAATTATTAGATAACAAAAAAAAATTATGAGACAAAAAGTCACAATTATTAGATAAAAAATCAAAATTATGAGACAAAAAGTCAAAACAATGAGACAAAAAGTCAGAATTATGAAACAAAAAGTCAAAATAATACGACAAAAAGTCAAAATTATGAGACAAAAAGTCAGAATTATGAGACGAAAAGTCAAAGTTATGAGACAAAAACCGCAGACCAGGAGAACCAAACAGCAACCTTGCGATAACAAGACGCTGGCTCTACCCCTGAGCCACAGCCACCACAAACATGCATGAAGCATTTGTCAGCATGATCAGCTGCAAACGTCTTTAGCAAAGATTTGGGCTGCAGTATACACTCTTCTTCATAGACTAAGGATTTGGAAGAGCCCTGTACATGTTTGAACTGTGTAATGCCATCATATTAACAGATGACTAACACTGTCATATGGCAGTGGTGGGATTTGAACCCACGCCTCCTGAGAGACTGGAGCCTTAATCCAGCGCCTTAGACCACTCGGCCACACTACCTGCACTATTTTCTATGAAGTAGTCTGCTGGAGAAGCAGCATCTGGGCAGCAGGTAGGAAGAGACTTGATAAACTTATCAAGAAGGCCAGCTCCATCCTGGGATGAGACAAAAAGTCAGAATTAGAGACAAAAAGTCAGAATTAGAGACAAAAAGTCAAAATTATTTGACAAAAAGTCAAAATTGCGAGACAAAAAGTTAAAATTGTGAGACAAAAAGTCAGAATTATGAGACAAAAAGTCAGAATTATTTGATAAAAAGTCTAAATTATTTGATAAAAAGTCAGAATTATGAGACAAAAAGTCAGAATTATTTGATAAAAAGTCTAAATTATTTGATTAAAAGTCAAAATTATGAGACAAAAAGTCAGAATTATTTGATAAAAAGTCAAAATTATGAGACAAAAAGTCAGAATTATTTGATAAAAAGTCAAAATTATTTGACAAAAAGTCAAAATTACGAGACAAAAAGTCCAAATTATTAGATAAAAATCACAATTATGAGACAAAAAGTCAAAATTATGAAACAAAAAATCAAAATTATTAGATAAAAATCAGAATTATGAGACAAAAAGTCAAAATTATGAGACAAAAAGTCAGAATTATTACATAATTTTTTAAAAATTCTTAGATAAAAAGTCAGAATTATTAGATAACAAAAAAAAATTATGAGACAAAAAGTCACAATTATTAGATAAAAAATCAAAATTATGAGACAAAAAGTCAAAACAATGAGACAAAAAGTCAGAATTATGAAACAAAAAGTCAAAATAATACGACAAAAAGTCAAAATTATGAGACAAAAAGTCAGAATTATGAGACGAAAAGTCAAAGTTATGAGACAAAAACCGCAGACCAGGAGAACCAAACAGCAACCTTGCGATAACAAGACGCTGGCTCTACCCCTGAGCCACAGCCACCACAAACATGCATGAAGCATTTGTCAGCATGATCAGCTGCAAACGTCTTTAGCAAAGATTTGGGCTGCAGTATACACTCTTCTTCATAGACTAAGGATTTGGAAGAGCCCTGTACATGTTTGAACTGTGTAATGCCATCATATTAACAGATGACTAACACTGTCATATGGCAGTGGTGGGATTTGAACCCACGCCTCCTGAGAGACTGGAGCCTTAATCCAGCGCCTTAGACCACTCGGCCACACTACCTGCACTATTTTCTATGAAGTAGTCTGCTGGAGAAGCAGCATCTGGGCAGCAGGTAGGAAGAGACTTGATAAACTTATCAAGAAGGCCAGCTCCATCCTGGGATGAGACAAAAAGTCAGAATTATTTGATAAAAAGTCAAAATTATGAGACAAAAAGTCAGAATTATTTGATAAAAAGTCTAAATTATTTGATAAAAAGTCAAAATTATGAGACAAAAAGTCAAAATTATGAGACAAAAAGTCAAAGTTATGAGACAAAAAGTCAAAATTATTTGCTAAAAAGTCAAAATAATGAGACAAAAACTCAAAATTATGAGACAAAAAGTCAAAGTTATGAGACAAAAAGTCAAAATTATTTGCTAAAAAGTCAAAATTATGAGACAAAAAGTCAGAATTATTTGATAAAAAGTCAAAATTATGAGACAAAAAGTCAGAATTATTTGATAAAAAGTCAAAATTATGAGACAAAAAGTCAGAATTATTTGATAAAAAGTCTAAATTATTTGATAAAAAGTCAAAATTATGAGACAAAAAGTCAAAATTATGAGACAAAAAGTCAAAATTATGAGAAAAAAAGTCAAAGTTATGAGACAAAAAGTCAAAATTATTTGCTAAAAAGTCAAAATTATGAGACAAAAAGTCAAAGTTATGAGACAAAAAGTCAAAATTATTTGATAAAAAGTCAAAATTATGAGACAAAAAGTCAGAATTATTTGATAAAAAGTCAAAATTATTTGACAAAAAGTCAAAATTACGAGACAAAAAGTCAAAATTATTAGATAAAAATCACAATTATGAGACAAAAAGTCAAAATTGTGAAACAAAAAATCAAAATTATTAGATAAAAATCAGAATTATGAGACAAAAAGTCAAAATTGTGAAACAAAAAATCAAAATTATGAGAGAAAAAGTCAGAATTATTTGATAAAAAGTCAGAATTAGAGACAAAAAGTCAGAATTATGAGACAAAAAGTCAAAATTGCGAGACAAAAAGTTAAAATTGTGAGACAAAAAGTCAGAATTATGAGACAAAAAGTCAGAATTATTTGATAAAAAGTCTAAATTATTTGATAAAAAGTAAAAATTATGAGACAAAAAGTCAGAATTATTTGACAAAAAGTCAAAATTATGAGACAAAAAGTCAAAATTATGAGACAAAAAGTCAAAATTATGAGAAAAAAAGTCAAAGTTATGAGACAAAAAGTCAAAATTATTTGCTAAAAAGTCAAAATTATGAGACAAAAAGTCAAAGTTATGAGACAAAAAGTCAAAATTATTTGATAAAAAGTCAAAATTATGAGACAAAAAGTCAGAATTATTTGATAAAAAGTCAAAATTATTTGACAAAAAGTCAAAATTACGAGACAAAAAGTCAAAATTATTAGATAAAAATCACAATTATGAGACAAAAAGTCAAAATTGTGAAACAAAAAATCAAAATTATTAGATAAAAATCAGAATTATGAGACAAAAAGTCAAAATTGTGAAACAAAAAATCAAAATTATGAGAGAAAAAGTCAGAATTATTTGATAAAAAGTCAGAATTAGAGACAAAAAGTCAGAATTATGAGACAAAAAGTCAAAATTGCGAGACAAAAAGTTAAAATTGTGAGACAAAAAGTCAGAATTAGAGACAAAAAGTCAAAATTACGAGACAAAAAGTCAAAATTATTAGATAAAAATCACAATTACGAGACAAAAAGTCAAAATTATGAAACAAAAAATCTAAATTATTAGATGAAAATCAGAATTATTAGACAAAAAGTCAAAATTATGAGACAAAAAGTCAGAATTATTACATAATTTTTTTTAATTCTTAGATAAAAAGTCAGAATTATTAGATAACAAAAAAAAATTATGAGACAAAAAGTCACAATTATTAGATAAAAAATCAAAATTATGAGACAAAAAGTCAAAACAATGAGACAAAAAGTCAGAATTATGAAACAAAAAGTCAAAATAATACGACAAAAAGTCAAAATTATGAGACAAAAAGTCAGAATTATGAGACGAAAAGTCAAAGTTATGAGACAAAAACCGCAGACCAGGAGAACCAAACAGCAACCTTCTGATAACAAGATGCTGGCTCTACCCCTGAGCCACAGCCACCACAAACATGCATGAAGCATTTGTCAGCATGATCAGCTGCAAACGTCTTTAGCAAAGATTTGGGCTGCAGTATACACTCTTCTTCATAGACTAAGGATTTGGAAGAGCCCTGTACATGTGGTGGGATTTGAAACCACGCCTCCTGAGAGACTGGAGCCTTAATCCAGCGCCTTAGACCACTCGGCCACACTACCTGCACTATTTTCTATGAAGTAGTCTGCTGGAGAAGCAGCATCTGGGCAGCAGGTAGGAAGAGACTTGATAAACTTATCAAGAAGGCCAGCTCCATCCTGGGATGAGACAAAAAGTCAGAATTAGAGACAAAAAGTCAGAATTAGAGACAAAAAGTCAAAATTATTTGACAAAAAGTCAAAATTGCGAGACAAAAAGTTAAAATTGTGAGACAAAAAGTCAGAATTATGAGACAAAAAGTCAGAATTATTTGATAAAATGTCTAAATTATTTGATAAAAAGTCAGAATTATGAGACAAAAAGTCAGAATTATTTGATAAAAAGTCTAAATTATTTGATAAAAAGTCAAAATTATGAGACAAAAAGTCAGAATTATTTGATAAAAAGTCAAAATTATGAGACAAAAAGTCAGAATTATTTGATAAAAAGTCAAAATTATGAGACAAAAAGTCAGAATTATTTGATAAAAAGTCAAAGTTATGAGACAAAAAGTCAAAATTATTTGCTAAAAAGTCAAAATTATGAGACAAAAAGTCAAAGTTATGAGACAAAAAGTCAAAATTATTTGATAAAAAGTCAAAATTATGAGACAAAAAGTCAGAATTATTTGATAAAAAGTCAAAATTATTTGACAAAAAGTCAAAATTACGAGACAAAAAGTCAAAATTGCGAGACAAAAAGTTAAAATTGTGAGACAAAAAGTCAGAATTATGAGACAAAAAGTCAGAATTATTTGATAAAAAGTCTAAATTATTTGATAAAAAGTAAAAATTATGAGACAAAAAGTCAGAATTATTTGATAAAAAGTCAAAATTACGAGACAAAAAGTCAAAATTATTTGATAAAAAGTCAAAATTATGAGACAAAAAGTCAGAATTATTTGATAAAAAGTCAAAATTATGAGACAAAAAGTCAGAATTATTTGATAAAAAGTCTAAATTATTTGATAAAAAGTCAAAATTATGAGACAAAAAGTCAAAATTATGAGACAAAAAGTCAAAATTATGAGACAAAAAGTCAAAATTATTTGCTAAAAAGTCAAAATTATGAGACAAAAAGTCAAAGTTATTAGATAAAAATCACAATTATGAGACAAAAAGTCAAAATTATGAAACAAAAAATCAAAATTATTAGATAAAAATCAGAATTATGAGACAAAAAGTCAAAATTATGAGAGAAAAAGTCAGAATTATTTGATAAAAAGTCAGAATTAGAGACAAAAAGTCAGAATTAGAGACAAAAAGTCAAAATTATGAGACAAAAAGTCAAAATTGCGAGACAAAAAGTTAAAATTGTGAGACAAAAAGTCAGAATTATGAGACAAAAAGTCAGAATTATTTGATAAAAAGTCTAAATTATTTGATAAAAAGTAAAAATTATGAGACAAAAAGTCAGAATTATTTGACAAAAAGTCAAAATTATGAGACAAAAAGTCAAAATTATTTGACAAAAAGTCAAAATTACGAGACAAAAAGTCAAAATTATTAGATAAAAATCAGAATTATGAGACAAAAAGTCAAAATTATGAGACAAAAAGTCAGAATTATTACATAATTTTTTTAAATTCTTAGATAAAAAGTCAGAATTATTAGATAACAAAAAAAAATTATGAGACAAAAAGTCACAATTATTAGATAAAAAATCAAAATTATGAGACAAAAAGTCAAAACAATGAGACAAAAAGTCAAAATTATGAGACAAAAAGTCAGAATTATTTGATAAAAAGTCAAAATTATGAGACAAAAAGTCAGAATTATTTGATAAAAAGTCTAAATTATTTGATAAAAAGTCAAAATTATGAGACAAAAAGTCAAAATTATGAGACAAAAAGTCAAAATTATGAGAAAAAAAGTCAAAGTTATGAGACAAAAAGTCAAAATTATTTGATAAAAAGTCAAAATTATTTGACAAAAAGTCAAAATTACGAGACAAAAAGTCAAAATTATTAGATAAAAATCACAATTATGAGACAAAAAGTCAAAATTATGAGACAAAAAGTCAGAATTATTACATAATTTTTTAAAATTCTTAGATAAAAAGTCAGAATTATTAGATAACAAAAAAAAATTATGAGACAAAAAGTCACAATTATTAGATAAAAAATCAAAATTATGAGACAAAAAGTCAAAACAATGAGACAAAAAGTCAGAATTATGAAACAAAAAGTCAAAATAATACGACAAAAAGTCAAAATTATGAGACAAAAAGTCAGAATTATGAGACGAAAAGTCAAAGTTATGAGACAAAAACCGCAGACCAGGAGAACCAAACAGCAACCTTCTGATAACAAGATGCTGGCTCTACCCCTGAGCCACAGCCACCACAAACATGCATGAAGCATTTGTCAGCATGATCAGCTGCAAACGTCTTTAGCAAAGATTGGGGCTGCAGTATACACTCTTCTTTATAGACTAAGTATTTGGAAGAGCCCTGTACATGTTTGAACTGTGTAATGCCATCATATTAACAGATGACTAACACTGTTATATGGCAGTGGTGGGATTTGAAACCACGCCTCCTGAGAGACTGGAGCCTTAATCCAGCGCCTTAGACCACTCGGCCACACTACCTGCACTATTTTCTATGAAGTAGTCTGCTGGAGAATCAGCATCTGGGCAGCAGGTAGGAAGAGACTTGATAAACTTATCAAGAAGGCCAGCTCCATCCTGGGATGAGACAAAAAGTCAGAATTATTTGCTAAAAAGTCAAAATTATGAGACAAAAAGTCAGAATTATTTGATAAAAAGTCAAAATTATGAGACAAAAAGTCAGAATTATTTGATAAAAAGTCAAAATTATGAGACAAAAAGTCAGAATTATTTGATAAAAAGTCTAAATTATTTGATAAAAAGTCAAAATTATGAGACAAAAAGTCAAAATTATGAGACAAAAAGTCAAAATTATGAGAAAAAAAGTCAAAGTTATGAGACAAAAAGTCAAAATTATTTGCTAAAAAGTCAAAATTATGAGACAAAAAGTCAAAGTTATGAGACAAAAAGTCAAAATTATTTGATAAAAAGTCAAAATTATGAGACAAAAAGTCAGAATTATTTGATAAAAAGTCAAAATTATTTGACAAAAAGTCAAAATTACGAGACAAAAAGTCAAAATTATTAGATAAAAATCACAATTATGAGACAAAAAGTCAAAATTGTGAAACAAAAAATCAAAATTATTTGATAAAAAGTCAGAATTAGAGACAAAAAGTCAGAATTATGAGACAAAAAGTCAAAATTGCGAGACAAAAAGTTAAAATTGTGAGACAAAAAGTCAGAATTATGAGACAAAAAGTCAGAATTATTTGATAAAAAGTCTAAATTATTTGATAAAAAGTAAAAATTATGAGACAAAAAGTCAGAATTATTTGACAAAAAGTCAAAATTATGAGACAAAAAGTCAAAATTATTTGACAAAAAGTCAAAATTACGAGACAAAAAGTCAAAATTATTAGATAAAAATCAGAATTATGAGACAAAAAGTCAAAATTATGAGACAAAAAGTCAGAATTATTACATAATTTTTTAAAATTCTTAGATAAAAAGTCACAATTATTAGATAAAAAATCAAAATTATGAGACAAACAGTCAAAACAATGAGACAAAAAGTCAGAATTATGAAACAAAAAGTCAAAATAATACGACAAAAAGTCAAAATTATGAGACAAAAAGTCAGAATTATGAGACGAAAAGTCAAAGTTATGAGACAAAAACCGCAGACCAGGAAAACCAAACAGCAACCTTGCGATAACAAGACTCTGGCTCTACCCCTGAGCCACAGCCACCACAAACATGCATGAAGCATTTGTCAGCATGATCAGCTGCAAACGTCTTTAGCAAAGATTTGGGCTGCAGTATACACTCTTCTTCATAGACTAAGGATTTGGAAGAGCCCTGTACATGTTTGAACTGTGTAATGCCATCATATTAACAGATGACTAACACTGTCATATGGCAGTGGTGGGATTTGAACCCACGCCTCCTGAGAGACTGGAGCCTTAATCCAGCACCTTAGACCACTCGGCCACACTACCTGCACTATTTTCTATGAAGTAGTCTGCTGGAGAAGCAGCATCTGGGCAGCAGGTAGGAAGAGACTTGATAAACTTATCAAGAAGGCCAGCTCCATCCTGGGATGAGACAAAAAGTCAGAATTATTTGATAAAAAGTCAAAATTATGAGACAAAAAGTCAGAATTATTTGATAAAAAGTCTAAATTATTTGATAAAAAGTCAAAATTATGAGACAAAAAGTCAAAATTATGAGACAAAAATTCAAAGTTATGAGACAAAAAGTCAAAATTATTTGCTAAAAAGTCAAAATAATGAGACAAAAACTCAAAATTATGAGACAAAAAGTCAAAGTTATGAGACAAAAAGTCAAAATTATTTGCTAAAAAGTCAAAATTATGAGACAAAAAGTCAGAATTATTTGATAAAAAGTCAAAATTATGAGACAAAAAGTCAGAATTATTTGATAAAAAGTCAAAATTATGAGACAAAAAGTCAGAATTATTTGATAAAAAGTCTAAATTATTTGATAAAAAGTCAAAATTATGAGACAAAAAGTCAAAATTATGAGACAAAAAGTCAAAGTTATGAGACAAAAAGTCAAAATTATTTGCTAAAAAGTCAAAATTATGAGACAAAAAGTCAAAGTTATGAGACAAAAAGTCAAAATTATTTGCTAAAAAGTCAAAATTATGAGACAAAAAGTCAGAATTATTTGATAAAAAGTCAAAATTATGAGACAAAAAGTCAAAATTATGAGACAAAAAGTCAGAATTATTTGATAAAAAGTCAAAATTATTTGACAAAAAGTCAAAATTATTTGACAAAAAGTCAAAATTACGAGACAAAAAGTCAAAATTATTAGATAAAAATCACAATTATGAGACAAAAAGTCAAAATTATGAAACAAAAAATCAAAATTATTAGATAAAAATCAGAATTATGAGACAAAAAGTCAAAATTATGAGAGAAAAAGTCAGAATTATTTGATAAAAAGTCAGAATTAGAGACAAAAAGTCAGAATTAGAGACAAAAAGTCAAAATTGTGAAACAAAAAATCAAAATTATGAGAGAAAAAGTCAGAATTATTTGATAAAAAGTCAGAATTAGAGACAAAAAGTCAGAATTATGAGACAAAAAGTCAAAATTGCGAGACAAAAAGTTAAAATTGTGAGACAAAAAGTCAGAATTATGAGACAAAAAGTCAGAATTATTTGATAAAAAGTCTAAATTATTTGATAAAAAGTAAAAATTATGAGACAAAAAGTCAGAATTATTTGACAAAAAGTCAAAATTATGAGACAAAAAGTCAAAATTATTTGACAAAAAGTCAAAATTACGAGACAAAAAGTCAAAATTATTAGATAAAAATCAGAATTATGAGACAAAAAGTCAAAATTATGAGACAAAAAGTCAGAATTATTACATAATTTTTTAAAATTCTTAGATAAAAAGTCAGAATTATTAGATAACAAAAAAAAATTATGAGACAAAAAGTCACAATTATTAGATAAAAAATCAAAATTATGAGACAAACAGTCAAAACAATGAGACAAAAAGTCAGAATTATGAAACAAAAAGTCAAAATAATACGACAAAAAGTCAAAATTATGAGACAAAAAGTCAGAATTATGAGACGAAAAGTCAAAGTTATGAGACAAAAACCGCAGACCAGGAGAACCAAACAGCAACCTTGCGATAACAAGACTCTGGCTCTACCCCTGAGCCACAGCCACCACAAACATGCATGAAGCATTTGTCAGCATGATCAGCTGCAAACGTCTTTAGCAAAGATTGGGGCTGCAGTATACACTCTTCTTTATAGACTAAGTATTTGGAAGAGCCCTGTACATGTTTGAACTGTGTAATGCCATCATATTAACAGATGACTAACACTGTTATATGGCAGTGGTGGGATTTGAAACCACGCCTCCTGAGAGACTGGAGCCTTAATCCAGCGCCTTAGACCACTCGGCCACACTACCTGCACTATTTTCTATGAAGTAGTCTGCTGGAGAATCAGCATCTGGGCAGCAGGTAGGAAGAGACTTGATAAACTTATCAAGAAGGCCAGCTCCATCCTGGGATGAGACAAAAAGTCAGAATTATTTGCTAAAAAGTCAAAATTATGAGACAAAAAGTCAGAATTATTTGATAAAAAGTCAAAATTATGAGACAAAAAGTCAGAATTATTTGATAAAAAGTCAAAATTATGAGACAAAAAGTCAGAATTATTTGATAAAAAGTCTAAATTATTTGATAAAAAGTCAAAATTATGAGACAAAAAGTCAAAATTATGAGACAAAAAGTCAAAATTATGAGAAAAAAAGTCAAAGTTATGAGACAAAAAGTCAAAATTATTTGCTAAAAAGTCAAAATTATGAGACAAAAAGTCAAAGTTATGAGACAAAAAGTCAAAATTATTTGATAAAAAGTCAAAATTATGAGACAAAAAGTCAGAATTATTTGATAAAAAGTCAAAATTATTTGACAAAAAGTCAAAATTACGAGACAAAAAGTCAAAATTATTAGATAAAAATCACAATTATGAGACAAAAAGTCAAAATTGTGAAACAAAAAATCAAAATTATTAGATAAAAATCAGAATTATGAGACAAAAAGTCAAAATTGTGAAACAAAAAATCAAAATTATGAGAGAAAAAGTCAGAATTATTTGATAAAAAGTCAGAATTAGAGACAAAAAGTCAGAATTATGAGACAAAAAGTCAAAATTGCGAGACAAAAAGTTAAAATTGTGAGACAAAAAGTCAGAATTATGAGACAAAAAGTCAGAATTATTTGATAAAAAGTCTAAATTATTTGATAAAAAGTAAAAATTATGAGACAAAAAGTCAGAATTATTTGACAAAAAGTCAAAATTATGAGACAAAAAGTCAAAATTATTTGACAAAAAGTCAAAATTACGAGACAAAAAGTCAAAATTATTAGATAAAAATCAAAATTATGAGACAAAAAGTCAAAACAATGAGACAAAAAGTCAGAATTATGAAACAAAAAGTCAAAATAATACGACAAAAAGTCAAAATTATGAGACAAAAAGTCAGAATTATGAGACGAAAAGTCAAAGTTATGAGACAAAAACCGCAGACCAGGAGAACCAAACAGCAACCTTGCGATAACAAGACTCTGGCTCTACCCCTGAGCCACAGCCACCACAAACATGCATGAAGCATTTGTCAGCATGATCAGCTGCAAACGTCTTTAGCAAAGATTGGGGCTGCAGTATACACTCTTCTTTATAGACTAAGTATTTGGAAGAGCCCTGTACATGTTTGAACTGTGTAATGCCATCATATTAACAGATGACTAACACTGTTATATGGCAGTGGTGGGATTTGAAACCACGCCTCCTGAGAGACTGGAGCCTTAATCCAGCGCCTTAGACCACTCGGCCACACTACCTGCACTATTTTCTATGAAGTAGTCTGCTGGAGAATCAGCATCTGGGCAGCAGGTAGGAAGAGACTTGATAAACTTATCAAGAAGGCCAGCTCCATCCTGGGATGAGACAAAAAGTCAGAATTATTTGCTAAAAAGTCAAAATTATGAGACAAAAAGTCAGAATTATTTGATAAAAAGTCAAAATTATGAGACAAAAAGTCAGAATTATTTGATAAAAAGTCAAAATTATGAGACAAAAAGTCAGAATTATTTGATAAAAAGTCTAAATTATTTGATAAAAAGTCAAAATTATGAGACAAAAAGTCAAAATTATGAGACAAAAAGTCAAAATTATGAGAAAAAAAGTCAAAGTTATGAGACAAAAAGTCAAAATTATTTGCTAAAAAGTCAAAATTATGAGACAAAAAGTCAAAGTTATGAGACAAAAAGTCAAAATTATTTGATAAAAAGTCAAAATTATGAGACAAAAAGTCAGAATTATTTGATAAAAAGTCAAAATTATTTGACAAAAAGTCAAAATTACGAGACAAAAAGTCAAAATTATTAGATAAAAATCACAATTATGAGACAAAAAGTCAAAATTGTGAAACAAAAAATCAAAATTATTAGATAAAAATCAGAATTATGAGACAAAAAGTCAAAATTGTGAAACAAAAAATCAAAATTATGAGAGAAAAAGTCAGAATTATTTGATAAAAAGTCAGAATTAGAGACAAAAAGTCAGAATTATGAGACAAAAAGTCAAAATTGCGAGACAAAAAGTTAAAATTGTGAGACAAAAAGTCAGAATTATGAGACAAAAAGTCAGAATTATTTGATAAAAAGTCTAAATTATTTGATAAAAAGTAAAAATTATGAGACAAAAAGTCAGAATTATTTGACAAAAAGTCAAAATTATGAGACAAAAAGTCAAAATTATTTGACAAAAAGTCAAAATTACGAGACAAAAAGTCAAAATTATTAGATAAAAATCAGAATTATGAGACAAAAAGTCAAAATTATGAGACAAAAAGTCAGAATTATTACATAATTTTTTAAAATTCTTAGATAAAAAGTCAGAATTATTAGATAACAAAAAAAAATTATGAGACAAAAAGTCACAATTATTAGATAAAAAATCAAAATTATGAGACAAACAGTCAAAACAATGAGACAAAAAGTCAGAATTATGAAACAAAAAGTCAAAATAATACGACAAAAAGTCAAAATTATGAGACAAAAAGTCAGAATTATGAGACGAAAAGTCAAAGTTATGAGACAAAAACCGCAGACCAGGAGAACCAAACAGCAACCTTGCGATAACAAGACTCTGGCTCTACCCCTGAGCCACAGCCACCACAAACATGCATGAAGCATTTGTCAGCATGATCAGCTGCAAACGTCTTTAGCAAAGATTTGGGCTGCAGTATACACTCTTCTTCATAGACTAAGGATTTGGAAGAGCCCTGTACATGTTTGAACTGTGTAATGCCATCATATTAACAGATGACTAACACTGTCATATGGCAGTGGTGGGATTTGAACCCACGCCTCCTGAGAGACTGGAGCCTTAATCCAGCACCTTAGACCACTCGGCCACACTACCTGCACTATTTTCTATGAAGTAGTCTGCTGGAGAAGCAGCATCTGGGCAGCAGGTAGGAAGAGACTTGATAAACTTATCAAGAAGGCCAGCTCCATCCTGGGATGAGACAAAAAGTCAGAATTATTTGATAAAAAGTCAAAATTATGAGACAAAAAGTCAGAATTATTTGATAAAAAGTCTAAATTATTTGATAAAAAGTCAAAATTATGAGACAAAAAGTCAAAATTATGAGACAAAAATTCAAAGTTATGAGACAAAAAGTCAAAATTATTTGCTAAAAAGTCAAAATAATGAGACAAAAACTCAAAATTATGAGACAAAAAGTCAAAGTTATGAGACAAAAAGTCAAAATTATTTGCTAAAAAGTCAAAATTATGAGACAAAAAGTCAGAATTATTTGATAAAAAGTCAAAATTATGAGACAAAAAGTCAGAATTATTTGATAAAAAGTCAAAATTATGAGACAAAAAGTCAGAATTATTTGATAAAAAGTCTAAATTATTTGATAAAAAGTCAAAATTATGAGACAAAAAGTCAAAATTATGAGACAAAAAGTCAAAATTATGAGACAAAAAGTCAAAGTTATGAGACAAAAAGTCAAAATTATTTGCTAAAAAGTCAAAATTATGAGACAAAAAGTCAAAGTTATGAGACAAAAAGTCAAAATTATTTGCTAAAAAGTCAAAATTATGAGACAAAAAGTCAGAATTATTTGATAAAAAGTCAAAATTATGAGACAAAAAGTCAAAATTATGAGACAAAAAGTCAGAATTATTTGATAAAAAGTCAAAATTATTTGACAAAAAGTCAAAATTATTTGACAAAAAGTCAAAATTACGAGACAAAAAGTCAAAATTATTAGATAAAAATCACAATTATGAGACAAAAAGTCAAAATTATGAAACAAAAAATCAAAATTATTAGATAAAAATCAGAATTATGAGACAAAAAGTCAAAATTATGAGAGAAAAAGTCAGAATTATTTGATAAAAAGTCAGAATTAGAGACAAAAAGTCAGAATTAGAGACAAAAAGTCAAAATTATGAGACAAAAAGTCAAAATTGCGAGACAAAAAGTTAAAATTGTGAGACAAAAAGTCAGAATTATGAGACAAAAAGTCAGAATTATTTGATAAAAAGTCTAAATTATTTGATAAAAAGTAAAAATTATGAGACAAAAAGTCAGAATTATTTGACAAAAAGTCAAAATTATGAGACAAAAAGTCAAAATTATTTGACAAAAAGTCAAAATTACGAGACAAAAAGTCAAAATTATTAGATAAAAATCAGAATTATGAGACAAAAAGTCAAAATTATGAGACAAAAAGTCAGAATTATTACATAATTTTTTTAAATTCTTAGATAAAAAGTCAGAATTATTAGATAACAAAAAAAAATTATGAGACAAAAAGTCACAATTATTAGATAAAAAATCAAAATTATGAGACAAACAGTCAAAACAATGAGACAAAAAGTCAGAATTATGAAACAAAAAGTCAAAATAATACGACAAAAAGTCAAAGTTATGAGACAAAAAGTCAGAATTATGAGACGAAAAGTCAAAGTTATGAGACAAAAACCGCAGACCAGGAGAACCAAACAGCAACCTTCTGATAACAAGATGCTGGCTCTACCCCTGAGCCACAGCCACCACAAACATGCATGAAGCATTTGTCAGCATGATCAGCTGCAAACGTCTTTAGCAAAGATTTGGGCTGCAGTATACACTCTTCTTCATAGACTAAGGATTTGGAAGAGCCCTGTACATGTTTGAACTGTGTAATGCCATCATATTAACAGATGACTAACACTGTTATATGGCAGTGGTGGGATTTGAAACCACGCCTCCTGAGAGACTGGAGCCTTAATCCAGCGCCTTAGACCACTCGGCCACACTACCTGCACTATTTTCTATGAAGTAGTCTGCTGGAGAATCAGCATCTGGGCAGCAGGTAGGAAGAGACTTGATAAACTTATCAAGAAGGCCAGCTCCATCCTGGGATGAGACAAAAAGTCAGAATTATTTGATAAAAAGTCAAAATTATAAGACGAAAAGTCAGAATTATAAGACAAAAAGTCAAAATTATGAGACGAAAAGTCAGAATTATGAGACAAAAAGTCAGAATTATGAGACAAAAAGTCAAAATTATGAGACAAAAAGTCAAAATTATGAGACAAAAAGTTGAAATTATGTTCAAAAGTTGAAATTATTAAATAAAAAATTGAAATTCTTAGATAAATGTTTTAAATTCTTATATAAAAAGTCAGAATTATTAGATAAAAAGTTGAAATTATGAGACAAAAAGTCAAAATTATGAGACAAAAAGTCAAAATCATGAGACAAAAAGTCAGAATTATGAGACAAAAAGTCAAAATTATTTGATAAAAAGTCAAAATAATGAGACAAAAAGTCAAAATTATGAGACGAAAAGTCAAAATTGTCAGACAAAAAGCCAAAATTATCAGACAAAAAGTCAAAATTATGAGACAAAAAGTCAAAATTATGAGATGAAAAGTCAAAATTGTCAGACAAAAAGCCAAAATTGTCAGACAAAAAGCCAAAATTATTTGATAAAAAGTCAGAATTATGAGATAAAAAGTCAAAATTATTTGATAAAAAGTCAGAATTATGAGATAAAAAGTCAAAATTATTTGATAAAAAGTCAGAATTATGAGACAAAAAGTCAAAATTATTTGATAAAAAGTCAGAATTATGAGATAAAAAGTCAAAATTATTTGATAAAAAGTCAGAATTATGAGATAAAAAGTCAAAATTATTTGATAAAAAGTCAGAATTATGAGACAAAAAGTCAAAATTATTTGATAAAAAGTCAAAATTATGAGACAAAAAGTTAAAATTATGAGACAAAAAGTCAAAGTTATGAGACAAAAAGTGACTTTTATTCATTTTGAAAAGTTTCATAATCATGATTTATTCTAATCAAGGCTTGTTTTCATCATCTTGTTTCGTGGCTGACAGAATTGGACTGAGCTCATGAGTCCAGCGGCTCTTTATCCTGAAAACAAACGGCCGTTGTTCCAAAATTACACACAAATGTTCCACTGGGACATTTTTCAGACTATATCTGGGTTTTGTAATAATGTGCCGTCAGAACAATGAGCAGCTCCTGTGAAGACCTGAGGAGGGAACTGACACTTTCATCAGAAGCATGTAAATCCAACACTGTCGAACTGTACCTTTCAATTTAAGTCGACATGAGACTGATCATCTGATAGAATCTAAAAGATGGACTTCCTGTCATGGGCAGAAATCAGTTTTGAATCACTATCATTGTTTAATGTTTTAGCTTTTATCCCTCCAACTTTTAACATCACTGAGCCAAACTTAGACATCAATAATCCCTTTATTCTCTGTCTGTGAGCCGCGGCCTCTCCACCCTCTCCTCCTCTGTATTTCCTCCCCAGGTAAGCGAGCGGGGAGGCCAGCTGCTCTGAGGCGTGTGCTGCTTGTTTTGGCTGAAGGGCAGCGGCAGCAGCAGCAGTCGTGTCGGATGTTTGCTCTGCGGGCTGCAGCCCTGTTTTGCAGCTCGGGCAGGCCCGGCCCGAATGAGGCAGAGACAGAGGACTTGTCTGGACTTGCCTTCAGAGAGCAAACAGGAGAAGATGGAGAACAGAGGGAGGGAGGCTGGCAGTGTGGAGCAGCCTGAGGCTAATGTGTCATGTGTCTGTTCCTTTATGCACGAGAAGATGACAGGCTGTCAGGTGAATGATTCAGTGATTTACTGATGATCCTGATTTTAACAAAAGTCCCTTTATGAAGTGAACTCTGTGTTTAATGAACTGGAATACTTTTATTACTGTCTTAACTTTGCACCAGTAAAGAAACAGACACACAGCTGCACATTTACTGGTGTTTTACTTTACTTTGTAGCTGAAGATTTCTCTTAAGCTACTTAATGCTTCTGACAAAAACAGTCTCCACTCAAGGTCCACCTTCCTGCTTCATCTGGAGCTTTCAGCCCCGTCACATGAGCTGAACTTTATGCTGTATGTTATACTTGCACTCCACTAGATTTCAAAACCAAGTATTTCTTTTATTCTTACTTTACAGCTAGCTACCTTTTAAAATAATATTTTTACATACACAATATGATCAGCTTATCAAATAGTGATATGGATTCAGCTAATATTGAATATTTAAAGTGTATTTTTTATTAAGATAAGTGTAAATAGCTCTTTATTCCAGCAATAATCACTGTTACAGAGTGTCTAAGGTCTCTGAATACTTGCTGACACTGAGTCCCTATTAATGCTCAGGCTGGTGGTTCTCAAAGTGGGGTCCTGGGACCCCCTGGGGTCCTTGAGGGGGGGTTCAATGGGATCCCCAGGAAAAAGGGAAATCATTTCTGTAATACAGAATGTATTACACTGATGTGAACGATCGCTAAGAGCTTGTGTCCACTTAGCATTTTACTGGGTCAACATGTGAGACATGGATGTTGTTTAAAGGGGCACAATGTAGTTTTGGGAGAAGAAATTCAAATCAAAAAGTCAAAATTATGAGACAAAAAGTCAAAATTATGAGACAAAAAGTCAAAATTATGAGACAAAAAGTCAAAATTATGGGACAAAAAGTCAAAATTATTTGATAAAAAGTTGAAATTATCAGATAAAAAGTCAAAATTATGAGACAAAAAGTTGAAATTATGAGACAAAAAGTCAAAATTATGAGACAAAAAATTGAAATTATGAGACAAAAAGTCAAAATTATGAGACAAAAAGTCAAAATTATTTGATAAAAAGTTGAAATTATCAGATAAAAAGTTGAAATTATGAAACAAAAAGTCAAAATTATCAGATAAAAAGTTGAAATTATGAGACAAAAAGTTGAAATTATGAGACAAAAAGTCGAAATTATCAGATAAAAAGTTGAAATTATGAGACAAAAAATTGAAATTATGAGACAAAAAGTCAAAATTATGAGACAAAAAGTCAAAATTATTTGATAAAAAGTTGAAATTATCAGATAAAAAGTTGAAATTATGAAACAAAAAGTCAAAATTATCAGATAAAAAGTTGAAATTATGAGACAAAAAGTTGAAATTATGAGACAAAAAGTCGAAATTATCAGATAAAAAGTTGAAATTATGAGACAAAAAGTTGAAATTATGAGACAAAAAGTCGAAATTATCAGATAAAAAGTTGAAATTATGAGACAAAAAGTTGAAATTATCAGATAAAAAGTTGAAATTATGAAACAAAAAGTTGAAATTATGAGACAAAAAGTCAAAATGATGAGACAAAAAGTCAAAATCATGAGACAAAAAGTCAAAATTATGAGACAAAAAGTCGAAATTATGAGAAAAACTCAAATTTATTAGATAAAAAGTTGAAATCATGAGACAAAAAGTCAGAATTATGAGACAAAAAGTCAAAATTAGTCCAGTTCAGGTCCGACTAAGACGTATACATGAAAGAGTAAATCGACTTCCAACCACATTATCTGGGTGTGCTGGTCCGACTTTGAGAAATCTGATTTAGTACGATGTCAGTCAGACTAACACGATACATTTTTAATACACGGTGCACCTTTAAGCTTCTCAAGGTCATCTGATGAGTGTTTTTAATGTTTTCACAGTCATATTTTTTTCTTCTTCTCTTGTTTAAAGGGAGGATCGACATGTCAGAGTCCAGATGAAGCCCTTAGGTTAATGATTTAACCTCATTCAGTTTGATTTAATTCAATCCAATAATTCATGTGATGTGTGTCTGAGCCTTGAGACTGCAGCGCTCTGAAGCATCGTCTGTATTTAGTGTGGGATCATCTGTCTAAGTGTCTTTATGTCATTAGTGTTCACTGACCGTGAACAAACTCCACTTCCTTAAAAAGATGAAAACCAAACTCAGACTTTTTGTTTCCTCGTTAAACTCCTGATGATTCAAAGGATGAATCATTATGTCTCACTATAAAAGGAAAACTCTTTAAGGCGAGTGCTGATTTGTTTGCGGTGGCTGTTGGCGCTGCCCTGCCTGTCTGCTGCCGTGCCAATCCGCCCACAGCGTGTGATGTGATCGTGAGGAAGAAAAGGATGCGGGGTCGTCTTCCTGTGCAGACAGGTAAGACACGACCTGTTAAAACACAGACGCGAGGAGGTCTTCTTTCAACCTCGCAGGATGCATCCACAGTTGAGGTGCAAAAAAAACATTAAAAAAGCGTTCAGGCGTGATAATGAACAGCCTCTCGCTCAGTTCTAATGTAAGAAAATCACCACCGAGCAGCAATTACATAACTTTCAATCACAGTTATTACCGGCTGCACGGTGTAACGCCGCCCGCCTGTCAGGTTTCCAAGTGGAGCTGCTGCTCATGTCGAGTCTTGTCCCAGTTTTTACGAGACACACACACACACACACACACACACACACACACACACCCATCAGCACCTCCCTGTAACTTACAGTCTCCTCGGAAATAAAAAAGGCCATCGGGTCCCGTCTGTTCAAACACACGAGAGATCAGGCGTGACTGCGGGAAAAGGGAGGATCGATCGTTTTTAATCGCTTCTCTTAAACTTTTACGAACTGCCGTGTCACCGGAGGAGTGACCTTTGACCTTTAGAGCAATGCGGGCAATCCTGCGGTCGCATGAGGATGTATGGTGTCTAAATATAGTCGTGGCATCTATGTATGGAGTGCAGTGCCGGGGTTGTGTTTGTGCTCGAGCCTGTTTGATCGTGTTCCTCTGTGTGTCTTGTTTACACGTGTTAAAGCTGCTGCTGGCTGATCTCAGCTTCCTGCTTCCTGTCTGCGTCTCATTGTTTCGTCCTTTCAGCATCGGTCAGTTACTGAAACTCAGGGAGGAGTGATTGTTCGAACTGCCGCCTTCGTCTCTTCTCTTCTCTTCTCCGTCCGTCGGTCAAACAGTTGCTCGTGATCTAATAAACCGGAGAGTGAAAGCCGTGACATGAGGTCACAGCTGGTGTGTATGCTGAATGTGTGTGTGTGTGTGTTTGAAATCCTATACGCACTTGCTTCCTATACTTGCTACCAGCAGCAACATTAGCTGTGAGTTGACACAGTTATGTGACACAAGAGAGTCTGTTGCCAGCAGGTTGTTGTTGTGTTATTCAAACAAACACAAGCTCGTCTCCGGGTCGAAGGACGTCACACGACAGCATGAAAACCAGAGGAAGAGACATTAAAACAAGGAAGTCACAGACCGCGAAACACCGAATATCTTAAAAACCACATGAAAACTCAGAGGCGCTCTCTTCCTGAACAATTAAAATACTTTCATGGTCGTGTAAGACCTAAAAACAAACTGTCTTACTGTGATTTTTATGTCTAAAAGAGCACGTCTAACAAAGTCCAGACGTCCAGGAAACACTCCTGCCCTTGCATCTTTTGGTAAAGATGAGTTAAAGGATCGTTAAAGGATAAGTTGAGCCAGGAATGAATATTCAGTCATTAGCTCTTCACCCACATACTGATGGAAAGTCCCACAAAACAACAGCATTCTCCTGAACAGCTGAAGAAGACGGGAACTTTGTTTTAAAAGTAACAAAACAACTGAAATAAAGATGAAATGGCTCCGTACAGCTCGTACAGCGTAATCCAAGTCTCCTGAGATCCCAAACTGATCTGAAAAGACTTTATTTACAACCCTTGACATGTGGCTGAGCACCCACTCACCCACGTACCCACACAGACAGGGTGCATGCTAACACTTTTAGCTTTGCAGCTACAGTGAAAATTTCAGCTTTATTTAATTTAGGATCTCTGGGCTTCTTGAGACGTGATGTATGGAGCCATTTTATCTTATTATTTATTTTTTTACATTTTAAAGCATGTCCATATCTACTTATTTTGCTGTGAAGCTCCAGTAATGTTTCATGGACAAAAAAAAATATCCCCAAACGTTCTATCTGCTCGAGGGCAAGTAGATAGTTTCATTTTGAATCCTTTAGGTTCAGAATGAGTCCACACAAAACTGAAACTGTGTTCGGCCCCACGCTCGGACATACAAGCCACAGCTTCACGGCGTGGAAAGCAGCTCGCTATGGAAAGATAATAAATTGCGTTGCACTTACACAAAGTACAGACACAGTACACACTGTCTATGCACCCTGCAGATATTCTACAGTAGAGGTCTTTGTTGCAGGGGCCACATCCTCTGCGACGAGATCCTGACCCTAGTTAGAAAGACAAGAAGTGTGTGTGTGTGTGTGAGAGTGTGTGTGCATGAGTGCATGTGGCCTGCCCACTCAGCTCTTCCATCCATAGGCCCAGATTCCAGCGGACCTCCCTGCTCGGGTGTTGGGGTTGGAGAGCAGACTTTGAAGGAGGCTCCAGTGACTCATTACCCAACAATCCACCCACCCTCCATGTCCTCTACACCCCCCAAACATCTCCATCCTCGCCCCTGCCCCAGCCACCGCCCCTGCCCCTTGTCCTCTGGCACAGTTAGCTGACACTGACACACACACACACTCACTGATCGTGAAGAAAAGAGATTCTGTTTCAGTGTAACAGGGATTGTGTGGATCGAACCGCTGTGAAAGACTCCTCTGTGTGTGTAGATGTTGTACTGTACGTCAGTGTGCATGCATGCAGCTAATGCACCAACTCATCTAATATTTCTCAGGTTTTATCAACATGTGGAACGAGTTTTACCAGACCCAGATCTCAGTTTTCATATGTAATCTTTTAACTTTTCATGTATAAACCTGACATCCTAATCTGTGCCTCCAGATCTGCTGGAGCTGTTTCTTCATGTTTCCTTGGGGGGGGTTGTGTAAACCTACACCTCAAACTCCCGTTCCCACAGCCTCACACTGGTCATACCCCCACCTTTGACTGGTGTGAACACACATCTGCGACATATCTCGTGGGGGGACGAATCCAGACATCTGCGCCCCATGTTTTAGCAATCGGGTCGGGGAGAAGTGTATGTTTTTAACATACTGCTGGGTGTCTGTGTACGAGCGTGCTCATTAGAGATGACATCCGTAGGAGGTGACATCACTCGGTCTTTCCTGTCTGGAGCACAAAGAGCAAAATTAGATTTTTAAAATATGTTCTGCTTCACCAAACGTTCCTCTGCATTCATGGGAAAATGTTTCAAAAAAGCTTGAACACATTGCATTTATAAATGAGCATGAAGTGTAATGTGAAACTCCCGCCTCACAGTCTGCGCTCGGGCTGATTCAGCGTTAATCACGAGGCAGGGTGGAGAAAACAAGTGGAGTCGGTGAGGCTGCTGTGCAGTGCAGGGCTTTCAAACCTCTCGTCCAAAATCAAAACTAAAGCAGAGTTTTAAAGAAGAAGTCAACAGTTTGCTAAATTAAAAGCTTCAATAACCACAGCTCAAGATGTAAGTTGTGTTCCTCTTGGCATATAATAAATGACAGGACTGTGTGATGTTAGTAAGGATGAGAAAGATTAAGGAAGCTGTTGCTGATGAGGTGCCGACAGATGTAACAGGTCTGTGTGAATGCCGTGTTTACATTGCTGGAGTGCGCTCGTGCTGCATTTTAAGCGTGCTGTCTAATTTGATTCACGCTGACCTCCAACACAACCGTAGCCTATTTGGCAAAAGGTTTGCCACTGTGCTCAGTCGCAGGGGCAGCGTGTGGACAGAGAGGACCATTGTGAGTCTCCCTGCTCCTTTGGGAAAGACCCTTGAGCCATGACAAACAGGATTTCCTCTTATTTCGGGCTTCAGTCTTCCCATGTCCGTCTTCTATGGGGGATTTATGGAGCAGCTACTTTAGTGTCACATAAATTCAGCTTCGGGCAGCAGCGGGGTTTGACGAGGTCGGAGTGTTGCTGAGTTATGTTCTGCTCAGATTTTCAAATGTGTGACAAAAGTTTTCGCAGCAGACATTTTGACCTGTCGCAGCATGTGAAAAGAACAGGTGTATTTAATGACAGATATGTTGGCGAGGCCCTGTTAAACACGATGAGTCATTAAGGTAATTAGTTCCACCTGTGCCTCTCCTGGCTTCTGTGAGAAGGCCCTACAGTCTATTAAAGACGTTTAACTATTCAACTAAACCACGAAGCAAAGATAAAAAACACTTTATGTGGACTGTACTGGAATTATCAATGGATGAGCAGCAGTTTAGCTCAAATTAAAGCTTTATTAGTGTTGATGTGCTTCATGTTAACTGATAATCAGCAGCTAGCACCCTACTGTACCAACTCATAACTACAACTCACTGAATTACTCTACTTATCGTTATATCAGTATTTAACAGTCGCTGTTCACCCCTAGAGGACTCATTTTACCCCGACCTTGGGTTGTGCCACAGGACTTCTTTTTCTTTTTTGATTGGTCATTGTTCTGAAACCATCATAATTAGATAATTTCCATGGGTACACACCAGCCTGAGGTATAAATAGCAACCATTATTAGAAACAAAAACACTTTTACTTTGCAGTAAACTGATCATCTTACCCCGCTCTCCCCTCATGTGAAGGAGGCCGCACATTAGCTGCTAAAAAGCTTAATTTCTATGTCTTCTTATCTATGTATAAGGAGTTGATGGCGACAAAATACAAACAAAAACACATAAAATACAGGAGGAGTTATTGAAATACATTTGTAAGTTGGCCTGAAACATGACTCTAAATTAATGCTAATGGAGCTCTAGCCATTGCTATCGCAGTATTACTTATAGGACTGCTAGTTGCCCTAATTTTATATAGGCCAGCTAGTAGCTAGCTAATGCTACAACTGTCTACATAGTGTTTTTTTAAAACCTGTATTAAACAAAAACTATGGTTTACTTTGCCATGGTGGAGCTTCTTTTCAGCCGTGTAGCCATGCTTTGAGATCTCAGCATTTATTTTGCTGAATGCAGTATTATCAGAACTGATAACTGATGATCAGAGCTGTGAAAGTAATAATACCCAGGCTGTAATAAATCTAAGTTGTCCTGTAATAAGAAGAAAAAGAAATAAGAGAAGCACATGTGAAACCTGGTGTTTCCTTTGTTTCCACCCTCCTGCCCTCCATCCATCCATCCATCTGTCCACCAGATCAACATATCCACCCACGCGGGCGTCCAGTTCCTGGTGCGGCTGCTGAGAGATCACCTCACCTCAGTTAAAGGTATGCAGACTCGGAAACACAAACCTACACCCCGATCATCAGTGTTTAAACACCCTTTGAACAATACGCCCCTGCTGCGTCCTGCTATGATTGATGGAGACATTTGTTGCTGGGTCAATACCACACTGCTGAAGTGATCAGGGAGCCGGAGCCAGGCAGCGAAACAATACATAGGACCTGGGACTAACAGGAATGCATTGTGTGAGAATCTGTAGTCTTATAAAGGGACTTTCCAGCTTCCCCCGGCCTGCTCCTTGTGGCCTCATTACACTGAAAGAGACATTTTCAGACAAAACAGCCCCTTAATCTCCCAGTTGTACACTCAACACTAAATGTCCAGTAAAATATAACGTTTTCCAAATGTTTCTCTCACAGTGTTGCCCAAAAGTAGAAGAAAATAAAAAGTAAAAATATTATCACTTATATGGATAGTTATTGAGTCTTTAAATGTGCTGAAGTATCAGAAGGACAAGTAAATTATAACATGTGTGTACAGTTATACTACGTGTTGACTGATTATCAGCCGGGCCGATTTATATTTTCTGATTATTGGAATCGACGTTTTGTTTTTTGTTTTCTTTGCAATTTACAGCCAATTAAATAAATTAATCAAAAAAAGAGGCTACTTTGCCTTTGATTCAGTGTTAAATCTGCAAATTAAGTAGCAACTAAAGATATCAAATAACTGTACTCTCTCCACAGGACTCTCTGAACAAAGGTAAATAACAGATACGTCTCTCTCTCACTCTTCTTTTGTTAAAGTAATAACATGTAATTATGGAATATTGACAAAATATCCTTTGGAGACGGATGAAACTGATTAACGATGAAGTAATTAGAGTTTGTGGTTTCTTCAAAAAGCAAACAGTGATTTCCTGAACCTCCAACGCCGACTGTTTTGTACACAAAATACCAAAACCAGAACCTAAACCAACCCAAACGGCAAAATAAATGTTGCCAGTGTACAATTCTGAAAACCACGGACATATTCAAACTTTCTTTGGGTGTTTTTTAAGGTTGCATATTCAATTTAATGTTGTGAAAACGCTGTGTTTATGTTCTGGTTAGGTTTAAGAAAAACATCAAGGAAATGTTGAAACACAGTCGTGAACAGTGGTCTCTGGCTTGGCCTAAATCCCCCTCTACATCACCACATGGTCTGTCAGCACATGACTATGAGGAACTAGGATCATAATTAACTTATAAACATCTTTCTTCAACTCATTATGGTTAAAAAAACACAGATAAGCTTCCGATGAACAGATCGTAAAACGCTCTTCTCATAAAGGTTCGTCATTCTTCATTATGTTCCATTTCTTTGCTCATGTCACGACATTTCCTAAGAATAAACACAGAGTCAAAGATAGATTGAAAATCATTTAGCCGGCTGTTTGTGCAGGGTGCAGTATCCCTGCTGAGTTACCCGTTGATTAGATCCTGGCTGATGTGTTGTTGGCTTTGGTGCGGCACCGGGGGAATTCCTGCATCCATTTTTTTTTTTTTCTCTGACTCGTAATCTTCTCCGTGCTGGAATTTTTTCCTCCCTCCCTTTATGCGCTCATTTATCTTTATCTTTCTTTTTCCCTTGCCATCCTCTTGCGCAATATCTGCAGTGAACTCATTTCCTCCCGCCCTGATAGCAGCTCTGGACCCGGGGTCATCATTACAGGTTATTACAGCCATTTATTTCACCTTCAGTTTCATGTCAGGTAGCGTCGATCATGTTGGAGCCTTATTTGGTTGCGGCAACAGTCTGATGTAACTGTCGGTGAATCATGTGACAGACAATCAGGCGCCGTGCAGTTATTAAGTTGCACTTTGAAGACGCATCATGACATATCATGACATAGTCTAACCCGCACTTTGCCCTCAGATTTACAGCTGAGTTTTGAGGCTTTTTGCTTTGTTCTCATTTGATTTCTCAAACTAGGCACTCATGATTATATCAGCTGCTATTTATGCATAATGAACAAAGAATCTGGAGGATTAATCAAAAATCTCATCCATTATGGGTTCATCTTTTCTCCAGACATTGTATCACCATGCATCACTGACTCTCCACACACACTGTCTGCAGAGATGGTCAAAACAGACATTTACTTCTATTAAAAAAAAAAGGCAAGGATTTGTCGTTCTGTGTGATGTCTAACATTAGACTTCCAGGCTGGGAAATGTAATGTTATTGTAATCTGTTCTTGGTCATCTCTTCACACACCCACTCAGGCAGGTGCTGGTAACCAAACCCCCCCCTCAGGAGCCCAGTTGTGATCAGACTCATGAACCCCAGCTGCTCTGCTCCACCGCTCACAGTCTTATCATCGTCCTGCTGTGATCCGCATCTCTCTGTTACACACAAGTTGAAGGATTTGGTTTCACCGAAATGTAATCAATTACCTCTCACGCAGTTTCTGTCTTACTCATCCAGTATTGTTTCTTTTTAACACAAAGGGGAAAAGGCAGACAACAAAAACAGGAGTAATCCAAGAGCCAAAAACACAAAACAAAGAACAAACCACAAGGACTCAGGAAGCAAATGCAGGAGAACACGATATGTCGACAGGACGAGGAAACACACGAACCAAACAAACAAACAGAGACTGAGGGGAAAACACTGGCTCAGTATACAGGTGGTGATTAACTAATGAGACACAGGTGTACAAAGAAAAAGGGCAGGAAAACAGACAAAGGGAGGAAGTGGAAAGTGACACACGAGGAGAGAAAATAAAACAGAAAATAACTCAACCAAAAACTGAAACCATGACTGAGTTTCTAAGAATTCTTATGTTGAGTTCACAGCTTTGAAAAAATATCTGAATATGTAAAATACCTCCAAATGGATCGGCACACGTGTTTTGTGAGACAGTCGTCTTCCCAGGTGACGAATCCTCCTGACTTTGGTGAACCTGACCTTTTATTTTTTCACCGTGAGGGAGGGTGGCATTTTGTGATTTTGAGCAATTGCTTTTAAATTTGACACAGATGTTCATTTCCACCTTCAGGATGAGTTGCAATAACTTCAGTGATCCCCTGACATTTCATCGACCTTTAGAAAATGTCATTTGTCCAACATTTTGCTCTTTTCCCATCAGCCTCAGCTGTACTTTGTTCTTAGTGATAATTAGCAAATATTCGCACGTGTGAACATTATGCAACTTTAAACAGCTGATAAGACAGACTCTTGTGAAAACTGCTTACGTGTAATTTAATTGTACGTTTCCGTAACTCAGCAGACATACAGCTGCTACTGCTGTAGCGGAGTTATTTTAGATCACACTACCTCGCTCGGCATGACCCGCCCTACTCTGCCTCTGATTGGCTACATCCTGCCCGTTAAGTAATGCGCATGTGCAACTCTCACCAAAGATTGAACAGAGGCGAGATGTCTCACTCTGTAGCTAAGACACAGTGTGTAAAGGGGTTCTGCAGCAATGCCCCGTATGAGAAAAATAATGTGTTTTTTGAAAATTAAAGTGTGTAAATCTATTCTACTAGGACCCCCAAATAAAAGTATGAACCTGAAAATTAGCATAATATGACCTCTTTAAAAAGCAGAAGCAGAAACGTCAACCGCCACTCGTCTACCCGGAGGTGACTGTTGTTGGCGCGACATCACAGTGATCCGGTCCGTTAGTGTGAATACATGGTAGGGGAAGGTAGGTCAGTCTAAGTCCAAGTCTAACCTCTCACGTCTGGATCTGATACTGATCTTTGCCGCCCACTCAGGCCACAGAGTGCACGTGGAGCTCCCTCGTCCTCGGCCGTCCGCCCCCTCGCTGCCTTGTAGACATTCCTGACAGCGTCTCCTCTCTCTGTCTGAGGCTTCTCTCCGGACAGCTGGGTCTTAAGCAACATGATCCCACTCAGCAGTGCAGCCCCTGCCGACACTTTGTGTGTGTATATATACAGCATGTGTGTGTGTGTGTGTGGTTGCGTATATCCAATACAGACGCATGTCTTACATATGAGAGGTGCCACATTCGTAAGATTCTCACTGAAAACAGGCCTACAAAGACAGAGACTCCAGCTATATTTGGGAAAATATCGCCTTACTCTGACATGTGTTGAGTTTCTTGTTGTTGTAGGTTTTTTTTCTCGGAGCAGCGGAAGTGGTCTGGATGCAGAGAGCGATTGGGTTACATCAGGGGAATGTCCCACAAACATAAAATGACGAGTCAGACCCTCTGCTGATTATTTTGTTGTCGTAATCTGCGACAGGAGGGTTTATAAAGACGTGTTGAGTCTGAGTGTATAGGACATAATATACACTAAGTTACAGGTTTGTGATTGTGGGACGATGGACCTGAAGATGCGGGTCTGGAGATTTCTTTCCCAGTGACTCAGCAGACAAAAATGGATGTCTGAAAAACACAAACACTGTTGACATGGCAACAGCCGATTAGGAGAATGACGCCTTTGTGGCTAAAAATGAAGGGGGGAGGGGGGAGGATCGGTCAATTTTATCCACAACACCAGATCTGGGAATCGGATGACCTTAACTTGGATGAAGGAATGATGAATGTGAAACAGCAGTGATCCGTGGAGGGCTGGACGGTCATCTTTTTCCCCGTTGGAAGCCCAATTTTGATTCTCAAGAAGTTCTGTTTTACTGCAAATTCCTTGCGACTGTTACCTCAGGTGTGGCCTCAGGGTGTGTGTCGCTCTCTGCTGAGGTATGCCCTCAGGTATGCGCTCACCTGAGCCATGCGTCACAAGGTGAAATACCGAGGGAGGTCGTTTTCCTGTAAAACAAGCCCATGAATAGCACCTCTCTGAGATAATGCCATTCCTATGTCTTTTCAAAATACCGAGTGAAGTGCTGCAGGCCTGTAGAGACGGCTGCTGTGTTTGCTGCTCACCACAGAGACATGACACAGATCGTGGAGGTTGTTAGTAATCAGACAATCTCTCAAGGCCTTGCATAATATCCTGGTAGCCTCCCGCTGTTTGGGTTTTAGGAGGTTTATATTTACACGAACCACGAGTGTTGTGTCCTGACCCGCCTGCGTCAGATTGGTCTCTGACGGTAAGAGCGAGGGAGGAAATGACACAACAGGTTAACGTGAAAACAAAGGCACGAGTTCCGACATCATAGTGGCTTACAGGAAGCAGGGCGATACCCTCAATCAGCGTGGAGAGCCGCGCTGATGACGCATACGTGAATGAACCGACGAGTCGGGCTGTGGAGTGAAGTGGTGTCAACGTGTCATCAAACTATGCTCCCTGAAAGTGCTATAACTCTCTGAAATGCCCAGACATGCTTTTTAATGAGCTGCAAGGCCGCACAAGGTGAGATTTAAGGTAAAAACAGACTCATCATCACGACCTGAATCACAACTTGTCTATATTTAGAGTCTGAACCTCCCAGCTATGAAATCGAGATCCTTTCATTCTCCAATCCAGAGGAAGATGATTCCACCACGGTGAGATCTTTACCTCCTTCATCCTTATCCTTTAAATCCAGAATAACCTCTGATCAAGGAGTTGTTAATATAAAAATCTTCAGGTGTCATCATGTGATCTAAGTTTGTAACTTTCAGCCGTGATATAATAAGATCACGAGAAGACTGAAGATGAGATGTGATTGAAAGATCTGTAAAAGCGAGTAGATGGACCTTTGAGATTAGAGCAGAAGATTTAACTTTTATCCTTAAATGTGACATTTAGAAGAGCCAGCGTGTAAAACAGGACGATAAGATAACCAGGATTGTTTAGAAATAATAAGGTCTGTCATGGTTCTGTCATTTTGTTTCCTCGTGGTCTTCACCAGTCTGCATCTTCCTCTCTAGCACTTTCCCTCCTTCCAGTGTTTTTCCATTCGTTTCCCTCACCTGTGTTTTCTCCACCTGCTCCTCATCCCCTCATTTGTTTTGTTTGTATTTAAGCCTTCGTGCTTCATTCTGTCTTTGTCAGTTCGTTCCCGTGTTCATCTTGTTTCTCCTCCTTGTTCCTGTTTTTTTGTTCCTAGTTTGTACTCTGCTCTTGGTTGTGCTTTGTTTAGCTTTTGTTTCACTATTAGCACTTCTTGTTTTTTGGATCTTGCAGCTTGTGATTAAAGCTTGTCTTTTGTTCCCCGTCCTGCCGGCCTCCTGAGTGTTTACTTCAAATCGTGAGAGGTCAAAACTCCTCATCTGAACTCCTCATCTGACAAAACAAAACAAACCCTGTACACTCATCATGAAGAAATTTCTTGGTACTTTTTGGGTGATCTGATTATTTATACAATGGAAATCTTAAAGCCTTTTGACCTGAATATAAATCTGGCAGCACAAATAAGTTTTTTAAAAGACGAAGAAGGAGATCCAAGCCCTCCAAATACACGAAAATGTAACAGACAAGGAGTGAAATGCTAAATAATATTAAAATCGTTAAAAAAGTCAACACAGCAACACGTGTGGCCAATGAAATGACACGGATAATACCAGGACAGGTTCAACAAATAATGAGCTGACACAAACAACAAAACGACATCACATAAAATGAGATATTTCAATATATGTACATGATGTTAGAAAATAGATATCCATACAAGAATGTTGTATTTTTTTTATGTGTGTCTAAAAACAATCAGATGTAATGGGATTAAGTTTAAAAAAAACCCACCATGTGTACTTTGTATGTAACTAACAAGGAAAAGTATTATTGAAATGCTCCATATCTGGTCAAATATGGACTCAATATACATCATGAGGACAAATGTTACACTAAGATACCAGATACATTTTATTTTTTGTCATTTTTGTGGTCGAGTATAACCTCATCTCTTGTCCGGAGATTTCCAAGCTCCATATTTTTTTCTAGAATACGAATAAGAAGTGTTGCTGTATCCGACTCTGACTCACTCCCATTAAACTAAACCCAAACCCACTCCTTAATCCTTTCCCTGCTCTGTGTACATTACAGTACTCTGATGGACTGAGTCTTTTGTCCCGCCGTGACAAACAATATAAAAGATGAATATCTGCGTATGGACTCACACTGATGTCCTGAGATGTTGTGGAGTTGAAGACGTTGAGGATGTTTGTGTGGGAGTGCAGTGAGCTCTCTCCGAATGATGAAATGGGAGTGAGACATGTTCCCTCTGGCCTCCAACCTTCACCTCACAACACCCTGCTCAGCTGTTGCTACACACACACACACACACACACACACACACACACACACACACACTCCCTCAGCTTGTCAGCAGCGCATCTCCTGTTTATAATAAACGCCTCTAAATCTGACATTTTTGTCCTGCTCGGTTTAAAAAACGAAGATTAATCGAAGATGTGTATATGGGTCGTGGCCCTGCTCACACACACACACACACACACACACACACACACACACACACACACACACACACACACAGACACACAGACACACACATCTTCTCTATTTATTGCATTTATCTTCTCCTTGAGAACTTAACAATGCTTTCAGTGTTGCACAGCCGTGCCCCGTCCACATAATGACGGCCTATGGAGCGATGACGCCGAGGCTGCGAGTATGGCCTGAGTGTGTGCCAGTGCTGCGTCAGAGGATGTTTATACAGCCTGAGATCAGAGGGGTAGACGCAGTGTGTGTGTGACTCTCTGGGTGGTGGTGTGTGTTTGCTGTAAAGAAGACAAACCTTACACTTTGTGGCCAGACGTACATGTGGATTATGACGCATTTTATCATCCCCAGAGTCATAATAGATGCAAACAAGAAGCACTTTCCTCCATTGAAAAGAATAGTGTGCACTCGGTAACACAATCCCCTGTGTGGCCCTTGGCTCGGGGCCCAAAGGTGTGTATGTGTTTGTGTGAGATTAAAGTGGTGCCAATTTGTGAAGCAGTATTTTTAGAGAGGAGGCCCGTCCGCTCCGGTAATACTCCTCAGATCAGTGTAACCCTTTGATGCGTCCATTGTAGTGCGATCCTACTTCAAAGCTGCACACATGGACGGGATGGGACAGGAAAGGAGGAGGAGGGGCGGCGACTCCACTATACACTTCATTACTTGCAGGCCCAGAGATTCAGCTTTCGGTCACCTCTGACCTTTTGGGCATTTGTGCACATAACAAACTTCCAATCCATAAGATCCTCGAGCGGAGGTATTTATGTGCAGGAGGTCAGAGAGGACAACAGGCTTGAAGATCAAACTACAGCGTCAGAATCAGATCAGCTCAGTCTTTAAAATAAAAAAGCTTCTGATCAGACTGACATCTAACTTCTTCATCCAGGTTGGGACTTCTCGGTGGTGTTACTGTATCTCTGTGTGTGTGTCATCGTACACCTTTCGTCACAGGCACTAATACAAAAGCAATTTTGGGTAGCCTGCAGGCTGTTTACATGTCTGTCTTTGTTTATGTCTGATACAGTCACGAAACTTTACAGGTGCGCTGATCCAAGGTGAGTTTGGTCTTCGAGCTGTCACGATATCAGATTTTCACTACATGATCATCCTGGACGAAACAAATTCACGATATTATGGCGATATCGATCTGAATCTGAAGAGAAAATGCAATCAAATCTTTCTTTATCTTTGTTTACTGTGTGTTTTGTCTAATAAATTAAAATTAAAATACAACTTTGGAGGTGGAGAGAGTCTGTAACCACAACTGTTAAAAAGAAGTGTAAATAAAAAAAGTGCAAAGAAAGAGTTACAAAGGCCGAACATATGTTTTCTCATGTGTGATATCAACACGATATCTATATCTCAATATTTTAATATCATGGTTATCGTCAGTCACCATATTGAGACACCTCTTGTTTTGTCTCGAGTAATAATGTAGTAATAAATATTGAGCAGTCATGTTTAATTTCTCTAAGTTTGATCATAAACAGAAATAGACTTTTAAAATAGTTTATATAGATCTGTTTATATAGTGTATTAATTCCTGTTTGTATAGTTTTTCCTTATTTGAACTTGTTTTTTAACTGTAAGTCCACATTTATATCTTATTTTAAATATCCTGTTTTTTTTTACTTGTCTGTTTTTGGCATTTGACAACCTCGCAACTCTTATTTTGAAAGGTGCAATAAAAATAAAGTCAGTAAAGTTCATAAAGTTAGTGCTCTGTCTTCTTCGTAGACTCTCTGTGTATCCAACCCCATGATTTAAAGGTTTATTGCTTCTATTTACTACAAATACATTAAATAAGTCAGAGATTATGACACATCTGACATATTGAATGTAGCCTAACCAGCATCTGGCTATTATGTTATAAAGATAATTGTTTCACGTAAACCTTTTAATCTCTCTTTCATGAACCCTGTTCAGGTTTTCTTGAGCGTGACTAAAGCAGTGCTGACTGAGTTTACAACAGTAATCAAATAGGTGTGTAACTTGGTGCCACATCAAACCATTCAAACATGATAACAGGGCGGTAAAGTGGACTTCCTGTGTGTGTAAAGAACAGAGGCGTGTGATAAGGAGGCTGTGAATGAACCCAACAGGACCACCTGTCAGAGAAACAGCCCGAACATCAACTCAAGCCCAGTGTCGACTTTCTGTGACGCTCACAGTCAGCGACACCAGACGATAAAACAGAATAAAATGTTTAAATCTGAACTTTTTCAGCATGTCCATCCCATCTGAGGCTCAAATAAAAACCTACCACACCCTGCAGGCAGTTAAAGGTGTGTTCAAAGGCGCCAACGTGTCTTTTAAGTGTCCCGTGCCTCTGACTAAATCTGTCCGCTTATCAGTTATGACTCAAGTCGAAAACCCTCCCAGTGACAATAAAGAGTCACATTCCACCTGACAGCAGAGAGGAAAGGGACTTTCCTGTCCTCCACTCCCTTTTTACTGCCGCGTGTCAGGAATTTACTACAGAAATGCTGCTCCTGAAGTGTCAAATATAAGATGACTGACACTATAATGATGTCATAACAGGCTAACAGACCCTCGAAACCAAGTGGGGAATAAAAAATAATCAGAGGAGAGCTTAACTTTATGTCAAAAATGCATGATTGTTTATTCAAATAAATACACACGCTCAAACACACGTTGAAACAGTAAATAATTTAAAAAACAAAGACAAAAAGCTGTTTGCCAGTAACATCACGACATATTCTGGAAAACAAATAAATTAACATCATGGGGTTTTTTTTTAGGAGACAATCCCTCCCAGGAGAGCAAACTTGAAATAGTTTTGACAATTCAAGGGTTCAGTCCTGTGTGTGTGGAGCTTCTCAGTGTCTCTGCCTCTCCCAGAGAGCTCAGTCCCGAACAATCCTTCATCTCCGGACCGGATGACCTCGTCTTCCTTTTTGGTCCGCGCATTATTTCTGTATGGTCCACATTGACACTAGAAAAGGAGATTAAATAAGAAACACGTCATTAGTTTCACGATTCTCCCACTGCGTTATTTTTTACTCATATTTGCCATCATGTCAGCTATATGTCACGGTGTGTCCGCTCACCATATTAGGAGTGGTTTAAGTGCCGGTGCGCCCTCCAGCCGGCTCAGGGCGCCCTCGCCATGCGCCTCTCCTGCTGTCCGGGCGACGCGCTCTCGTTGTCCTGCCGCGTTTTAAAGTCCTGGATGGCCTTTCTGTTCTGGAAATCAATCAGAGCCATGGTGATCACCGCGTTCCAGCAGTTCTCCTCTCCAGAGCACCGGAAATCGATCTCCTTATTGTCTGTGGTTACGATGGTGAAGTAGACGAACTTGCCGGTGCGCTCCACGCAGTCCACCTTCTTGATGGACTGCAGCTTGAGCTCCTTGCCCCTGGAGCGCTTCTGCGTGTCCGCGTAAATGTTGAGGCTGTCCGTGGTCAGGACGCACGTCTTCCTCTTCCAGAACTGGAGCAGGTTGTCGCTCCTCTTCTCCAGCTCTCCCTCCTTGAGGACCTGGCTGATCTCCTCCGCTGACATTTTCATTGTTTCCGGCGGGCAGGTTTGTGAACTCCCTGCTTCCCTGCTGCGTCGTCCGAGGAGCCCGAGTGAGGAGCTTCTCCACGAGTTGTGTGGTAATCCAGAGTGGCGTTGTGAATGAACCAAGGTAGCAGAGGACTTTTTATAGTCAACTCTGGCCCGAGCCCTTCCCACTTGACGTCAGATGATTTGGGAATGCATCAACAGTTGCCAGTGGAGTAATTCAAGGCTGTGTGGGCGGAAGCTGCGGCGCAGGCGGGAGGGGAGAGAGGGCAGAGGAAGTCCTAACGTGGACCTAATTACACCGCCAGCATGTTAATTACTAATCCACATCCTGCCGAGGAGATTAGTGCAAATATTTGCCCACTGCGCATTAAGTGATTCAGTCTAATATGGTTAATTACCAGATGTTGCGCAGAGAGAGGGAGCCGAGCACATGCGTAAAAAATCAGCCCGCTGCTCCTGTAAACCATTAAGATCATCATTCATCTCAGATGGGTTTTTGAATTCACCCTTAAAGTTTATGATCCAGACTTTTTCCATGACTGCCTGGTAATTCATTCCCTTTATAATCCTTCACTGCGCCAACGAGCTCCCTGGTGACTCCAGACTAAACCTGCTACATCTGAGTGGGGTTTTTTTTTTTCTTCTTTTTTTTTTTTTTTTACATAAACTCTGCTATTCCTGTCTGAGGATGTCAAAATTCACCAAAACAGCCCACAAGCACAGTTTCCACTCAGTGAGAGGAGGATTCATCATGTCAGCAGCTAAAAAAAGGAAAGGTTACAAAGTTTAGAAAGAAACAGTTACAGAGCCCAAAACACAGAGACAGAGAGCAGCCAAACATTTATTTAAGTCTCCCTGCTGCCGTCAAATATGAGTTCACTGAACTAAACTTGATTATTTAGTCTGAAGTCTCAGGAGGGCTGAACTTTTGTCTTTGTGTGTTCTCAGTGTGAGACAGAGGAGAAACGCTGCTCCCTGCACGGCTGGGAGGGTTATTTTAAAAAAGTAACTATACAGTATACGGATACAGTAACTAATTACCTGTTAAAAATGTAGTCAGTAATGTAATGTTACTTGCTGAGCTTACTTTTGGATTACTTCGATAGTAAAGACGAGAGTAATAAATGACTTTGATTTCATCTTCATACACTAAAAAAATGCAATCCACTGTTTTACTAAATGTACCTGTAATCTAATTACATCTTTTTTCTGTATTTTAGAATACAGTTACCTTTAGTTGGTATCCTGATTACATTATCCTGTTACATGTATTCCTTTACACCTACAAGCCTTCACCTTGTTCTCATTATTACTATTATTATTATAAAAACGAGGCTTTTAAAGAGAAACTTAAACTAAGACTTATCTTAACGTTGCCAAAAAATAAGTTCCCATCATTCATTTCCTCAAGATACAAAAAAAAAGCTGCCGAGTCTTCGGATAGTTTTTATGTTTTATTAAAAACTTGAATTGAACAAATTGAATTAACTTTGAGTCGTAAATTAATTCAACTCATCATTTCAGAGTCGGATAAACTCGTGTTTATGAGGGATTAAAAATGTGAAGTTGAATCAACTTTAAAAGATATTTAGAAAAAGTGAAAGACAAAAGTTTAGCTGATTCCTGAGAGCGTTTTAAAGGATGAAATAAGAAAGGGAAAAAGAAAGGTCAGCCATTGTTCAGGCCATAATGAAAGCTACACTGAGTGAGTCAGATGCCCTTTGATATCAGTGAATGAGGTGTGTCCAGCTCTGATATTATCCTCCCACGCTGAGCCTCTTCACTAACAACTGACCACAGTGTCACTCTGTCACCGCTCGGGCCTGGTCGCTCATGTCAGACCGACGGCAGCAGACTTTAGATGAGCGGATCGCTCTTCGAAGAACCGATACTACGGATACAAAGTCTCGATTTGAGCGTTGATACTTGCACCACATCCTGAGCACACAAACCTTCTTCTTAGTGTTGCAATATTTGCATTTCCTCTGAAGTGAAGTGATCACCGTCGTGTGTTTAACGTGCATATGATCAAGTAATTAACAGAGAATAGTTCAACATAAATGTCTCATGTTCAGCAAAGTATTTGGTGGTAATAACGAAGTAGATCAGTCGTAAAATATGACATGTTTTGCTTCCTCACATGATGAGACATTCACTGCTTTTAACGACACAAGTGATTGATATCTGGTGCTACTCTGCACGGGACGGAAACCAAACTCTGTGGTCTTGGCCACCCCGGGCCTTCATGAATCAGCAGGAGGAGGTGGTGGTCTTCCCCCTGCAGCCTGCTAGTCCCGCTGAGGGATCATCACCCACGCACACACCTGACCCCCCAGAGTCCAGCTCAGATCATATCACTTGTGTTGCACAGTGGGTGAACGTGCATCAGGCACCCACTTCGGGCCCTCCAGGCCGCCTCGCTATCAGTCTCCTCTTACAGACATTTTTGGAAACATCCCCCTTCAAGTACCCCCCCTCAGGAAGTGACATAGACAAGACTCTCTCCACACACACACACACACACACACACACACACACACACACACCAGTTCTCCGGAGTCGTCCAGTAATTACTCAAATATCTGGGTGACCTCAAACTTCTTTTCAGAGAGAACCACCCAGAAGACATGAACGCCGCTGTGATCGTACAGACATTTGACAGCACCAGAGGCCGTAACCATGGTGAATCACTTCAAACCGAGCGCTGCCGAGCAACCCTGACTGACACCGGAGCGGGATGTGGCGACAAGTTTAATCCTCCTATCTCAAAGAAGAGGAAACCACATGTGTGTGTTCTGAGTCCAACAGCTTCTGTCTCGACCGGCCACTTTGTTTTGGGGGCTTTTCTCTTTGTTGCTTGGTAACACGCGTGTGTGTGATGTATGTGTGTGTGCGTGATGTGTACATGTGTGCATACATAGGTTTTTGTTTGAAGGAAGACTGCGGTGGAGCCTCACAGACATGCCCAGGCAGTGACTCAGCAGGAGGTGGAGCGCCTTACTTTTGGAGGAGTTTGCTTGCCAAAGGCGGCCAGGTGTGTGTGTGAGTGTGTGTGCAAATGTGAGTGACTGAATATGTTGTGTCTATCCTTGTGTGTGTGTGTGTGTGTGCAAGGATCGTGATTAATTGCAGCAGTAGTGTTCATGTTAGTACGTGTTACTGAGGAACAGCACTCTTGAATCTCAATAAATCTCAGTTAACAGCTGACGTTTCTGCAAACCACTGATACGTTCACATTAGTAGACGGCGTAGCTCACATACCATATTGACATTTCTTCAAAATGTGTCATAGCAAGTTCACATTACGTGATTTTGACCTGAATTTCTTCCCTGGAAGTTTAAAAGGATGGTGGTGGAGTTACAGGCAAGAAGCCTGCGGAGCCATTGACCACAGTTCAGGACTGCGTTTCTAACATCTGTAAGCGTGACCTCGAGACAATTTTTCAGCCATGTTTGTGGCAACAACAAAACAAATATAGTTTCTCCCGCTGCGCTCCAGATCTGTAATTTCTCCCATTATTCTGTGGGTGGGTGTCGTGATACCTGGCAACCCAACACAGATGCAAAGGCAAGGCACTCTTCCCTCCGATTCGCTCAGTTAGTCGCTGAAAAAAATTGCTAAAACCGGCGCCAAGAGTTAGAAATACGCTTCCAAATGAGATGATCTCCCTCTTTTTCACAGCCTAATGTTGGCAGGTATGCCACAGCTGTGTTTTTGGCATGTTTTAAGCTATAACATGATCTTTCCTTCACCCTAACCAAGTGTTTTTTGTGCCTAAACTGAACCAGAGCATGAATATAGCCTTGTCACAACATAAAATAGAAAATTTAACCTAAAGAAACGTAGTTTTAACATATCCACGGTTTGCAGAAACGTATATTGCCAACACTTATCCTGGTGGCTGGTTTGCCCCACATCGTGACAGCTGAGCTTGAAAACATCATAAACCGCAAAATGTGCCAGCTGAGTAACAGCAGCAACAGCCAATGTGTCCCTGTTTTCCCGGTTTTTCCGGCTTGTGAGAAGGTACAAGTATTTCTGGAGGGAGTCAGACTTCGTGACAGATCTCAGGAGGTGTGTTGTGACAACCTCGGGGCTCAAATCAGCGTTCTCACCATCTCTGCTCAGACAAAACAAAACCCACAGAGGGAGGAAGTACAATAATGTGTCATCTGCAACAACTGAGGAGGGATTTGATTTGTAAAATAAAGAGATAAAATGTGAGTTACTGAGCACAAGGATTAAAAAAAACAAAACAATTACAGGATGTTCTTGCTTCAGCATGTGATAGAGCTTTGCAGCCGGTGGCACATGGGTGTGACAAGACAGCAGGTGGAAGGACCAGAAAGGCCTCAGAGTTTGTTGGTCGTGTCGGGGCACGAAGCTGCGGAGTGTTTATTTGTGAGTCACAGCACGCATAACACATAAATACAGAGAAAGCCAACTCACTGACCCTGCAGGAGTCCCTTTGTTTAGCTTTAAAATAAGACATCGTGTGTAAGAGATTAATATCCTTCTTTTTTGGGGGATTTGGCGGTTTACATGAAACAGCAGCGCAGAATAATGGAGACTAGATAAATCTACTTTGCAAACTAGTTAACAAGTAGTTGTATGTTCACATATAAACAGCAATAATTGCATTTATTTGTCTAACCACTGAGGGAAATACCTGACTCTGCAGCAGCTAAATGTTCAGGTAGTTCCTAACTTCGTCCTGCTGTTTGGTGCTGAGCAGGTAAACAGTCTATCAGATGTTTTTGCCAGAAACAGCTGACTGCTGCGGGCAAAACCACACAACAAGAACGATGACAGTGAACCGACAGTCGACAGCCGCTGGAAAAAAAAAACGAAACAATAAGTTGAAGGAAGTTGAAACGCTCTGTAGAGCGAGGATGAACCGCAGAGTCGGGGTTGACCGTGTGACACATTGCTTCTAAAAATATCGATTATAGCCGCTTTATCCTTTTAATTGGACTAATAAAGATTTAAAGTCTCTGATGAAAGAGCGTCGTGCCAGGACGGCAGCAATAAAGGTGGAGATTAACTATTAACAAACTGTCACACCCAGCAGTAACACTAAGAGCACACAGAGTTCAGAGACTTGAACATCCTGAGTACAAACGCTGCATAACCTCAACTTGGTAAAAGTTATATAGAACAGTGGATCACAACTTTTTCGAGTCGCGACCCCTCATAAAAATTAGGTTGGTGCTCAAGACCCACCTTTACTCTCACAAACACACTTCAGAAAATGTATGTTAAGGTAAATTATATGACTGGTGCAGGCAATGTAACATAAAAACTATTCCCCAGTCTGAAATATGTTTACATTTTTGTCCACAACCGTCTGACGACCCCTAGAAATTAACTCGAACGAAAAAAACAAGTAAATATTCTCAAGAGTTTTTAATAACACTGCTTATACTTTCATACTTGATAAACTTGACTTCAGGAAATTCAGACACATATCTTCACGCAGTGGCTAAGTTGCATTGTGGGTAGTAAAGTAGGTGCCAGGTTTTGAAAAGGAAGACGAATGTGTGGAATTAAAAGCGGATATCTCTGCTGATGTTTTAAGATTTTAATCAGTTGTTTTCAAACTCTCCGTAATGAGTCCGACAGAGTTATAGCAGTCCAATGCTGCACAAAACCAGGCACCCCCCATTTTTTTAAACATATGCAGTAGTACTCCCTGAGACCTGTAAACACACTTTAATGTGTAAAACTGGCGGAGTTACCCTTTAAGAGTAATTTGTTAACCTCCCTCAGGCAGTGAACTATACATAGTCAAGCTAACAATGGGCAGCAGCAGTATGGATGAGCTGGCTGTGATGGGCCGCTGACAAGTACAGCAGAGCCGGCAGGTAACAGCTGCATACTGTGACACGTTTATGACTTAGGCACACACACACACAGACACAGACACACACACACACACACACACACACACACACACACACACACACACACACACACACACATCCTCCTCTGCTCTTTTGCTCTTTGGTGACATGCCCTTGTGATGAGACTCCGCAGCTATTTGAGGCATTGTTCTGATAAGCCCTGTGTGTGTGTGTCTGAGGCCACGCTGGCATTCAGCAGCGTGGGAAAAAGAACAAATGGCTGATGAGGGCAGCGAGCAGGCGAACACAACACAATGCTGCAGGAGGAACCGTCGTGGAGAACAATGAAAACAGATCAGACACTCAAGAAGCGCTGGACGGTTACTGTATGATGGCAGAGTTAAAGATGGCAGAGACATCACAAACATTATTGCTGCATTAAGGTGCTGCGTATCATTTTAACCCCCTTAAACCCACATTTCTGTTGTTCCATACCTTCATGTTTTGCCTTATAAAGTTGTCAAACATCCCCCAAATCAGCACAACCAGAGTTGATTGCATGTCAGCCAATAAAACTTTTGTAAACTATAATAGGTGAATTTTTTTTACTGATTTATTAATATCGTAGCTGCTTGAGAGCTCCTTTATTGTAGTTTAATCTATAAGATGTATCATAATTGATTATATATTTTGTTTAAAAGAGTGACTTGCAATAGTAAAAGTGAACTGAAACAATATTACTCACAAAACTAAATAGAAAAATATCTTATAAATTCTAATTAATATAATATTAGATTGCATATGTTTTATTATACTGGGACTGGGATCTCTATGTGACTGGACTCTTCTCTGGACTTCACCCTGTATTATGATTACAAACACTAAAGCTTAAACTAATAAAAATTAAACTAGAACAACAATAAAAACAGAAGTGAAAATGAGCAAACCTGATCTGGAAAGCTGAACTGAACTGAAAACAAAAACACAAAACTTATTTTTCTAAAATGTTGTGAACTAGAAGCTCAAAGTCGAACATGAAGTCGAGTACTTATGTAAAAGTAATCAGTTACATTCCTTCGCTGGCCTTATTACCCTGGTATGTGTTTCCTGTTCATGCTCTCTCTTAAATGTCACCGCATATTAAACACCGAACTGAAATCATTGTGTCCGACTATCATTAAACACGACACACAGGTGTGTGAGCTATGTGACTTATGATAACCACACTTCCTTCACACGCTAATGAGCCGTGTGAAGTCACTCGGGTGACAGTTAGAAGATGTGATCCAGCGAGCCGCTCTCAGAGTCCAGCATCTCGTTCTTGCACAACTCAACGCTGTTGAAGAATGGCAGGTATGCAGGTCTGCGATCCTTCTGCCGGGGCCAGGAATGTAGCGTTCGCTGTGCCGTCTGCATAGCTTCACCGCGGCTTAGATGATAAACCTAAAGTCTTTCCATAGAACCTAAACTAATCTGCGTTGGGGAGCGGGGCCACGGACCGGACTTTTTGGGCTTGATGGTTAAACCTTTCAGGCCCGTGCCGTCCAATTCCACAACTCAAAGAATTGCTGGTTTGTCTGCTGTGGACTAAGACAATGTCTCATTGTCAGGTAATCCACATAAAGCCAGAAGTGACAGTGAAAAAGTTGATGAATAACTCAGGGAATTCTCCCATACGCTTTTACAGAGTTTGATTATGATGAATCACCTCTTCCTCCGCAGATGAGGTAAAAACCTTTCATGGTTTTTGTAACCTTGGAACAAAGCGGAGCATGGCCCTGCATTTATGTAACCTAATACCTGTCCATGTAATCCAGGTATGACTGGCAGCTTTATCAGTTCTCATGGAGGAGCGTGATTCAGGTTAAACACGCCACACCTAGCTCGCTATTCATTCACTGATTCATTCATGAATCAAGACAGAGGTGTGCTTCCCCTGGCGCTGCGCTGTGATTGGGTGTGAAGCTTGCTTTCCCACACATACCAAGGCAAGAAAAATAACTGGTGATAATGCAGTAAAGCCAATTAGATTAGCTTGGTAACAGTGGCCATTGTTTATAGTTATTCATGTTAAGCACAGATAGATAAGCATAAAGGAACAAAGTGCGCCTGGTCACTCGACTGTAGCAGATAGCGATATAAATTTGCCGTTGGGTTTAGTGGTCTGCTCAGGTTTGATACCACGCTGCTCAGAGTTACTCTCCACACTGCTTCTTTCTCCCACCATCCAAAGACATGCCAGTCGGATAGACCGGACGTGCTCCAGCCTGAAAAACAGGTTCAAAAAATGAATGCATGGACGGGATTTTGGCCAAAAGCTGTCACAATCCCTCCGTATTTCCACAGTTTTGGCTTGAGACGGTGGGAAAAGCTGTTGTGAAACCCACGCTGGAGTGTTAGTCACAGCCTTGTTTGGTCTCCTGGAGGAGATTGTGAACTGCTCTCTCCAAGGACGCTGCCCCTCCTGAACACAGTTTCACATGAGCCCTCAGTCGTGATTAGCAGGTCTTGTTTATACGGGGCAGGTGCTGTCAGGAGAGGTTAAGGTGACAGCTGAACTGTTGCATTTACATGTTTGTCCTAACCAGAGAGTAGGACGAGAAGTTCTTTTGGTTCAACAGTCTTGCTAATGACTGAGTGAACAGGCTCGTTTGTCTTTTTACTCCTCATCAATCAAAATCAAAGTTCAGTGGAGATCTGAGTGACAGGTCCTCATGCATTTTGGAGTGACTTCCGTTAAACAAGACTGAGAACTGACAGCCATGCTAGCCGTTCTGTGAGGCTAGGTTGTTTGAGCTAAATGCTAATGTAGTTGTGGACGAAATGATTAAAATAAAAATGTATAATGCCGTCTGTTATCCTCATCATTTTCCTCCTCCGTTTCGTTTATACCGTTTGTGCAGGGAGGTTTGCGCTGCTGATTGCACAACTGTGTGCACACTTGCCAAAGAGATGTCATTTTGGTCACGGTCTGCCAAGATCCTAACTTTTGGCATTCTGCACCTGGAACGCCTCGAGGCCAGAAGTTTGGAAGATTCAACTTGGAAATTCCAACTTCCGTCTTTGACGCAGCGTCAGTTTAGTGTGTTAGGATGCGAACGTTTGCTGATTAGCACTAAACATAAAGTACAGCTGAGTCTAATGGCTATGTTGTCGACCCTGTGGTGGCACGACAGGAAAAAGTCAGGGGATCACCAGCGTCATTGGGAGTCTTCCTCTGGGTACCATGAATATCTGTGGGACATCTGATAGCAGTGTATCCTGCAGTTGTTGGGATATTCTCTCCTGGCTCCCGCTGCCTCTTATATTGATGAATCTGGATGGTCATACTGTGTGACCCCCCTGTCCTCTTCCAGGTCACCACAATAGAGTGGAGGCCTTGTATCAGATATTCTGTCAGTGAAATTTGTAAAATGGGATTTTGTTTTTCTGCTCTGTACATGTGACATCTACTGCATGTCTGTCCACCCTGGGAGAGGGAGCCGTCCTCTGTGGCTCCTCCATCTTTTTGTTCCCCAGAGGACGTCGCTCACTGTGCAGATTGTAAAGCCCACTGAGGCGATGTGATTGTGATTTTGGGCTTTATAAATAAATAAAACTGATTTGATATTTCAGTCAAAGCCATCCATACAACCATGCTGCTGGCATGGCAAGAAAAAAATGAAAATAAGGAAACAAAAAACTTTAGCTTCCTTCATGCACCAGCTGATAAACTGATTTAAAGATCAAAACGTTTGTAAAGCTGCAAGTTTTTGTGTCAACACCACCAGTAACATTATCAGATCTAAGAGGTAATGGGCTCTTTATCACACTGCCAGTTCAACTCATTCAGTTGTGCAGACCGACCCGGCGTCAGCAGCATAAAGCGCCTCTCTATTCCCTCCTTTTCTCTGGAACTCAGTCTGGCTCACATCACTTCCGACTGGGCGAAGACGATACAAAAGACCCCACAGAGACAAACTCGTTCACGGACAACAGCGTGCGCTCACGTACTCGGAGAGGCTCTGCCAAAAGCACCTTGGGGCCAAGAGTGGGCCAGCGGGTGCAGCTGCAGCTGGGAGGAAGAAGACTGCACCTCTTACACTCCTGCTGGACAAGGATGAGACGATGGCAGGAGGCGTCATTTAGGGATAATCCCAGCAGTGTGAATACTTTCCTTTGTTCTGCTGCTCTGGTCGTATCCACAGCTCACAGATCAGTCCACCAAACTGATTTCTGTTGATACGTGTTAAACATCCTCTCCATGCACATACACACTGGACAAAAACATCAAACCGCTTAGGAGCTGCGTGCTGAGGATGTCAAAGAGAGCGCGTAAGATAAAGCCTCACTGTGGTGGCTCTTTTTTTGTCTTTCAGCCGGGACACATGAGTTGACTTGACATTTGTCTCGTGAAGGGCCAGCTCTGTTTCACCTTCCAACACTGCAAAGACAAAAATACTTGTCATAACACAGACAGAAGCTGGTGTAACGAAGCTTCAGGAGGCAGAAAGACACATCACTTCACTGATCTTCTTTTCTAAATACATCGATTCACGTATTATAATTTGCAGTGGTGGAAGAACTGCTCGTAATTTCACTTAAAAGTGCAATATCTACGAATCTTTGTTGGAAATTAGAAATAATTGCCTACAAAAGCTGCCTACATTACCCACAATGCAAGTTAGCCACTGAATGACATCACTGGAGGCAATTTATCAGGTTACATGCAGCTTCGTCAGGAGCCAAAAAAGTCTTTATACTACTTTTCTCCCCCACATATGCAGTGGTAGTCCGGAAGACCTGTAAACACACTTTAATGTGTAAAATTGGTGGAGTTACCCTTTAAGTAAAAGTAACAATACAACAGTGTGGAGGAAAAACTCAGCTTCAAGTAAAACTACGAAGTATTTGCATCAAAATATACTTTAAGTGCCAAAAATAAAGGTACTTGTTCGGCAGAATGACCCATTTCAGAATAAAGTGTGTTACATTTTTCAGTAAACGCTGTATTTTGTGTATGTAACTGTAAGCAGGCGAGTGCATCAGCCCGACAGCACCGAGCGGTTCCATTTCTCCGGGCCATGTTGCGGAAAGCACAGAAATTATTAAAGACACAATTGGACTCCCTGTTACAGTGAAGCAACTCTCAAACCCCCCACACAGCAGCCGGGGCATGAATAGCGTCTTGTTCACATTTCTGTAGAGCAGAATCTTAAAAATGACAAAAGGAGACTGGTGAGAGATTTCAGTTTGTAGTTTACTGTCGAGGACTGAAGGACCAGAACTTCCCTCAGAAACATCAGCACCCCTCATACATTTAATTACCAATATAAAAAACATAATTATGGATTTAGTGTTGACAGTGATCTTGTCCTTATCGTGAACCTGATCTAATCCAGCCCTCTGTGTTCTCACCTCTGGTCCCACGAAGACAGAAAACACACACACAGCTGTTAAGTGTCGCTGGATGAAGTGACAGGATAAGAAAGCACCTGTCTTTCGGCACTCTGCAGAAAAACCCTGGGTTGCTAGGACACAAGTGTCGCCATCCTCCTCCTGAAACTTCAGAGCACTCAGCCATTATCTCCCACAATGCATCACAAGGGTCTCTCAGTGGAGCGTACATGCTTTCTCTATCTAGCAAGACAGAATTCCAGACATTCTGGTCGCCTCGCCTGATGTTGGGCAGACCGTCAGCGAATTCCTCCGGCCTGGAAACCACCATGCTGTTACAAAGTCCCCATGGTGCTGATGGGTGAAGACGAAGGTCAGTTCCAGTGTTTTCAGGCCATCAAGACTGCATGTTCTTTGCACTAAGCTACTGCTAATCATTTGCCAAATCGTCATCTGATGCCCAATAGTAAGGTCAGTGTGTGTGTGTGTGGCTACTCGCTGTCCAGTCGCATTGTGCTGCCGACAACAGCATCTGCATTCAGCCAGGCGAAGTGATCCGAGCACATAATGAGCGTACAGCAGGAGAGATGCTGGGAGCCGGCCAGTAAGACCAGTCTGTTACTGACAGACCAGTGGGAGCCTCGCTCGTCGTTTACTGAAGACATTTTGACATTTCACAGCAGGACAGCACAGGTGTCAAATAATAAAATGAATGATCGTCTGAGTAAAAGTATGAATTTAGGGTTTAATAATACTAAAAAGGTGAAAGTCATCCATATCAATAGTACTTGAGTAAAAACTCTTAAAGTATTTGATATTAAATGTACTCAAGTATCAAAAGTAATGCGTCTCTGACGCAGCACACAACCTGCAAAATAACTAGTAACTACAGTAATCACATAAATGTGGTGGAGTGGAAAGTTCCCTCCAGTAGAGAGGAACTATAAAGTAGCAGAAAATAGAAAATACTCAAGTACCTCAACATTTCCTGAAGTACAGTACTCGAGTAAATGTACTTAGTTACATTCCATGTAGCTGCTTCAGTCTCCAGCCCATAGAGGCGATTAACTGGCTAAAATGTATCAATATCAGTTTGTCTTTTGTATATTTTAAATTATAAATGAGTTATATTTTATTTAAATACATTTTCTCACACCAGCATTTTGTATTTCATTTTGATGTCATGTATTTCTGCCCGTCTCTGATTGTCGGTTACAATTTAAAACGGTTATATTCCCGACGGTGATTAATCATCAAGATCCCTTTTTGTTAATGTTATAAGTAACCTCTGCTATTTTCCTACTGTTACAAGTCAAAATGTCTGTTGTCATCCACGTGTGTAAAGAACATAAACATCTTACTTTTTACTCTCGTAGTCCTTCACCACTTCACTAGGGATTCAAATCACTGATCAAATCTTTACATCGGCGTCTCCAAACCTCCACCAGGTCACAAGATTCATCTCAGGAGTTTAAAATATCAAAATATATTGTTCAAAAATACATCTACACAAACTTAATGTTCATTTTAAATCTTCACTCTTACTGGTAAATCCAAAAAGGACAGAGGACACACACACAAAAACACATTTCCATGTCGCACAACTTTAATAGAATATTTTAACTAACTCTGTACAAATTGAAAAGAAATATTGCGCAAGTAACAAATTGTGAATAAGAACCAGTTAAGGCCATTGCTAGCACACGGTCCAATGTGGTAGATTTGAAGATGTCAACCGTGGCTCGGAGAGATCCGTCTAATAAGATCTACAATCGTTCTTTTTAAAAAGAGAGAAGGGGTGGGTATTATCTTTCGCTGTGACTGCTATCGTAGACCAGTCACCAGGCAAACGTGTCCAACCGACCGGGCCAAAATCCAAGTGCAGTATATAAAATACATTGGCAACCTCTTATATTTGTTTTTCCACAGACATTCTACTGAATCATTAGACAATAACAGAAATATTTATATATTCTTAAACAACTTTAAACGCAGAATTAGATTACACTGTGTTAATGACAATTGGCAAACAATTTAATAAAAAGAACGGTGTGTTTTGTCTTTCGTGTTTTTTTTTTTGGCTCGTTGGCAACAGAATTTACATTTGATCCAAACACCCGCCCGCTGTTCTCCCATCAATGACTTTAAATGACTTTAGTTAAGAGCTAAATACATACCACAAGTGATATCTTATAAAACAACCTCGACAGGTTGCAGGTTTGCCACTTTGTCTGCTTCAATGCGTCACCTTTTTAGGGGAAATATTAACCAGAATGGGGTGTGATGTTCGGGCTGGGGGAAATCCAACCAACGTGGACGAAAAATGTCTACTTTCATAATGTCTTGATTTTGTGAATTGTTCTTATTATCCTTTAGCGAGTATTGAGAGCGTTTCAGGGGTGGTGGGGCGAACAGGGGAAGAGAAATATCTGACGGTTTTTGACATATGACCTCTTGCTTGTCACATGATTTCAATTAGTGTTAGGTGTCCACTCAGTTGCTCTGTTTAAATGCTTGTTAAGCCCAATACACCTGGGCAGAAGTGAGCAGTACTGATGCAGGACACGTTTATTCAATGTTTGAGATTCATTTTGACGATAAAACGACATGACTTGGCAGTATTTGTGTTTGCTGACCTGCTAAGCCCAAATAAGAGAAAAAAAAAATTAGCTTGTTACTGTCGCTGGGCCTTAAAGAGTTCCTAAAATGCACCCCCCCCCCCTCCTCCATACAGCTGCATGACACCAGAATAAATAGTCCAATGACATGACAATGAACATTTAAAAAAGTAAATTAAATTCAAAATGATACATTGTTTTGTCTCTTAAAAAAACACCATAAACAAAAAGAAAAAAAACACTGCAGCAACCCCAGTGAAAGATTAAGTCAAACTTGTTCAGCAGTTTCCTGGTAAACTTATACTTCTCTTGTTGGCATTAAAAAACCCTGAGTAACTGATCAATTTCCATGAAAACTAACATTGGGAGCCATTTCTTTCCTATCTTTTTTTTTTTTTTTTATCCTTATGATGATGTTCTGAGGTTCTTGGCAGTAGTAGTGACCTACTCCACCTTTAATCAAAACGAGACTGTCCCCTATGTGATGCCATGGTGCGTTTAGTTAGTCAAGTCACTTCCCGCTTGGAGTTCGAATGAAGCCAAATAAAAAAAAAAAAAAAATATGGGTGAGATGGGCGCAAGACAAACGAAAAAGAAGTCATGCACATAGTAAAAACGCAGTTTGGTTTGCGTTCTATTGCGTTCAGATGAGAGTTCATAAAAGGGCAGAGCCTGCAAGAGTAGGAGGACTTGCTGATTGGCTAAGAACTGATTTGACGGAGAGCAGGTCTCCGCCTCCCCTGATCACCACGGTTACTGCTGTTTGCATTCGGCAGGCTGGGGCTGTTCTTTCTGTAGGGGGGCAGACGGGAGAGAAATTGGATTAGCAAACAAGACGACAGCTAGTAAAAGCCACTAACTAGCAAGTAGAAGAAGAAGCTACCAAGAAAGCAGACGCTAGAAGAAGAAAGTCACTTTTTTTTTTTGTTACAGCAAATGGGAACAAGTGTTAGAAACCTGGGATGGGACTACAGGAGGAAAGAGATAGAAAGAGAAAGGAAAGAAGCCGCGTCTACCCAAGATGTGAGTTGAGGAGCCTAAAACATCTCGCACTACTTGGAGAATCGAGGATGTAGTGAAAGAGAGAGGCAGCCACAATGATAAAACCAAAGTGTACAATGAATATGGGACGCCGTCCTTATTTCTCCCTTACCTAGAAATGCATGGGGTGAGAATGATTGATTATGCCTGTAATGGAGGGGGGATCCAGGGAAGGGAGAGACAACAATACGCACAAGTTTAATCGTCACATTCAGGGAATGACATCGTGAGCCAAGTGAAACATCGCTGAGGTTGGTGAGAATGAGCGCACTGAATTCCTGAAGCAAAATTAATAACTGCGCAGGTACCACGAGAGAGAAACTCACCACAACAAGCTGCTAGAGGGAGTCATTCACAGACAAAGCAGCGTTGTGATGCTTACTATCGGACTGGGAATAGCTCATAATGCATCGCCTCAGCCAAACCACATAATAAATGGCTCCATCACCGGCTGTTATTATGTCATAATTTGTAGCCAATGGCTAGAGAGAAAACAAGAACACCTCTAAGAAATGCCTGAGCTGGTGGAGATACAGTTAGAGAAGTTTCATGAATACATGAAGAAATGCTCAGATTCTTAACATCGTGGGTCATAAAACTGCCAGTACAGCTAGAATACGTTTGTAGTTTCATTATAATGTTCAGTAAACTCTTTGAACCGAATAACTGTAAGTCTTTTACATCTGTAACAGCCAAATTACATCTAATGTCTGTCCATAAAATACCACCATCAACACAGAGAGTGAGTGAATAAGTGAGAGATACAGAACCTCCTGGATCACTTTCATCCCCTGTGGGAGCATTTATGATGTTGCAGTTAATTACAAGCAGCACTGGACAAGAAGAAGCGTATCAGATGAAAACAGTGTGTTAACGCGTTTCAAACATCGTCAGAAAACATTTGCAATGGCATCTTCTCAGTGTGTCCATTACCAGGCTGGAGCAAAATAAACTGAGGTGCAACGCAGCACTCAAGGCTTAAACCAAGACAATAAGAGCGTGTATCTCACCGAAGTGCTTTAGCATCAATACGATGTTCACTGAGCTTCCTGATGCCGCTCACTGCACCAATAAAAGCACTCACATTGGAAAAAGTTAAAAAAACAAGAATTCAAACTGACCTTGGGGTCAAAATCTCCCTCATCATCGTCATCATCACCCTCCTCATCTTGCTCCTGACACACAAAGACAAGATGATTATGAGATATTCAAAGAAATATTATCAAAGCCTGACTGATATGACAATATAAAAGTATTGTAAAAAGTATTTACTGGGCTTTAATTATCATTATTATTATCATCACACAGTTTAGCAGTGTTGTGTGACATCAGATCAAATTCAGGACTTGACTCACCTCTTCATCTCCCTCTTCCAGCTCCTCCTCTTCAAACTGCATAAAAACAAACATATAAAATTGAGAGTAAAAAACACGCCCACATGTGGTACAACAGTCATGACAAGTTTAGCTTAAATGTCCTACTCCTTTTTTTTTTTTTTTTTCCAGTGACCAAACATCTCATCTTGTGGCTTTTTCCCTGTGCCCAACTATAACAGCGTTAGTGTGTGTTAGAGGAGAAACACTCACACTCTCGTCATCTTCCAGGGCCTCTCCAGTGAAATACAGCACTGCTCTGGGAACTATTCTCTCACGGAAGAAATGACCTATCTCAAAGTCTGTGGCTAGAGTGAACTCAGAGTCTTCGTCCTATAAAACAGGAACACAAAGAAACCATTTTCACACGGCTTACAAGTCTCATAGATTGATGTTAGAGGCAGACGCAATAAAACCGGTGGTGATTTTTATTAAGAATAAGCTACATTGTACTCACCATTTCTCCATCTGGTGAAGCTGTAAGGGAAAGAACATACACAACTTCAGCAATGAACACCACAACACTGCTTTACAATGACCACAGTAGGCAATTAAAAGGGATGATGTAAAGTGGAAAACGTGATTTTAAACAAAACATTCATTTTTAAAATTACCAGCTGAACTGACTGTCACAGACGGACACCACCCCGTAATTTAACCAACATCTGAAAGTCCATTTATGGCAACAAGGATGCTCATTATTAGTGACATCACAGCGGTAGAGCTCGTCATCCACAGATAGTGACAGGTCCTTAGCAAACAGCTGCGCTCCACTGACTAAAGGTGACATCATCCCATCCTTCCTCCTCTTCCAACAATGTTGCAGCGGAGGAAACTGCTGTTACACGGCATACAAGGTTTTGTACTTTTTGCGGTGTGAGTATCTGATTTTAGATCCTGTACTCTAACACAGTACGATCACCATACTTTTAAAAAGCACAACCCAAAAAGGACCCAAAGAACAATATCTAAAGCTATAAACTTTTAGGCAATGACAGCAATTTTCCTGAGCAACTGCAAGATCTTTATCTGAACGGCCTGCTTAGTGGGCATTACCTTTACACAGCAGTCTTTACGGTATTACAACATCGAATTTTAAAATAAAACACTAGTTTTGTATGAATTTTTCATTTCTTCCCATCAAAAGGGACACACTAAATTATGAGCAACAACTGACAACACATTCAAGGAAAGTAAATGTAAACTAGCATGAGTCAGACATGAAGAGGAGACACTTACATTAGTTGAACCACTATTTTTTCTTTTTTAAACATAAACAAAATCATGATCAGTTTGTTCTGAGCTGATCACGTAAGAGTTAAAATGTATCAGTGCTTCCTGGGAGACAAAGAAAGTAATGAGACACCATTTCTTAAATACCTCTTGATATATATCTGGTGTTTTCTCACGGACATCTCGTGTTTGTTATTTTCTGACATACTGCACACACAAATACTAGACATCCGCAGTAAGCTCATTTTGGTCTTAATCTTCTTAAAAGTGCAGGATTCAAATGAGTTTGTGCAACGATCGGATCAATGTTATTGACAAAAAACATTCTTATAATACTCGCACGCTATCCTGGAAGAAGAGAAGCAACCATTTACAAGAAATGCTCTTCCTCTGACAGCAGATGCAGATAAGATAAGTTGTGTTTATCTGGTTTTGTTGCTGTTGTTGCGAGAAACATGTCAAGATCAAGAAATTCTGTTGTGTCACATCAAAAACAGCTGCGTCATCTACTTAATGAAAACTTCAATCTTCAGTTCACGCATCCACTGACTGCTCACCAGTCAAAGCATAAGCACTCTGTGTGTGTGTGTTCACATGATTAGTGAAAGGATGGCTTAATCACTGATAGACATCCCATCCCCAGAACTGCACACCTGAACACACCTGACAAAGAGCTATTTATATTCACCAGTCATAAACTGAGGCTATGACTGAACCAGTGAGACAGAGATTTGCTCAGCCAATGAGTGATCAGGTCAACTTCTCAAAGTCAGAATGAGTCCAGGCATGTCTGAAGGGTGAGCTGACTGCACAGGAAACACAGCGGTCATTAAAATAACTTACTGACTGATCCTTTGAGAGAGAATGGCTCATTTTAAGATACCTGACTCAAAGACAACCGTCGATGAAAGACTGCAGACTTAGACAGACCTCACCCTCAGCTTTGATGGGTGTAATCGCGTCTGTAAGGTTACCTAATGCCCCAAATGTTTCATCAGACAGCATCATCCTAAAAGGCACCAAGCTTAAGAAATATTTAAGACACAGACACACTCTTACTGTTATTGTTGAAGAGCACTGCATCTGTGATGAGTCACATTTAAATCCATTTATTCTTTGGAAGCTCTTTGAGGTGTTTACTCTTAAAATATGTGCTTTATACTGTATAAATGTAACACTTACAGATTGTTGTTTTAGGTGGATAAACTGTTGTTTTGTCAGTGGTCTCACAACTTTGCCTAAAGCTTTAGATCAGTCATCCTTATGCCAAACATTAACTGACCCCACAACAAACTCCTAAACTCTCCAAGCAGGAAAATAATGGTTAAACCAGAGCTGATGTAAAAGTTCAACGGCCCAGTGAGCACAGCTCAACATCAGACTAGTACACACAGCAGTGACAGTGCAACCCAACACAGTTTAAGAGTCTGGCGCCACCTGCTGCTGAACTCATCTTAATGCAGTGATCGATGTTAAGACCACATGGCTTGCGTGTTGCCTCCCTGCCTGCAGATTAACCTTCGAGCAGGTGTATTTGTGAGTGGCTCTCCCTCTCACAGCTGTCAGCGATTCAGTGTTTGCTCAAGAGGTTTGTGTAGCTATGAATCTGAATATTTACTACTGTGTGAGATGCATTCATAAGTTGTTAAAAGAGGTAGGAGTAATTGCTTTGAATGTTACATTTAGACCTCCAGAGAATCCACCACGTTCAGTATGTTCTCACCTTTGACGGGGTTAAAGAAGTTGAAGAAAGAGTCGTTGGGGACCTGTTTGGTAACAGTGCGGACAGTGCCACGGCCTTTATGCTTCTGCTTCTTCTTAATGGTTTTCACCGTCACATCCTTCCCCTTGTGCCAGTCTATCTGACAGCTAGAGAGAAGAGGAGTGCAAAAGAAAAAAAAAAAGTGAGAGGCGGCAAAAAGCAAGGACGCAAAAAAAGGTAAAAGTTGGAAGAAGTGCCAAGAGGAGGCTGGTATGTGGGATGTAAAGTCAAGAGATTAATATAGAAAGAGTGAGCAGAAATGTTTTTACAAACCACACAGTCTCTATTTTTTTACATAAACCTCGACATGTGTCAAAGCCACAGTGTAAAAAAACATGCTTGTGCTTCGGTTCTTACCCTTCACAATCAATGATCTCTGGTCCCTCGAATGAGAAAGGGTCTGAGGCATCAGGCTCTGACTTCATCTTGTAGACTTTAGTGAGAACTGCATTGTTGAAGTAACCATTGGGCTCAAAGTGGAACTCTAATGTGAAACTCTGTGGGGAGAAAGACCAAAAGAGATGGATCGTTTCACTCAGCATTCAAGTGCCATTAAGTTTTTAAATGATATCACTTCATTGTTGCAACATGAGGATTACTGACCATCGGCTGTCCAGGCTCAGAAAACTTCACTTGAATATCTTTCAGGTGCTTTAGGATGGGCTCATCGTGTTCCTGGTGGTACACAAACAGTTAGATTAGAGACACATGACACGGCTCAAAATATGAATGACAGATTAAGCATTTAACCGTACCTGTAGCATGTCACTGAGCATGTCCACACTCTTGAATATGGTGAGCCAGAACTCAGGGATGCCTTTTGGGTCTTCCTCTGGTGTGGCTTCCTCTTTCTTTGCATCCTCAATAGCAGCTTTTTCCTTTACCTCCTCCTGCAGGCAGCGCAACAGAGAACTCATCAAAAATCAGTTTTAAACAAAACAGCTTCAACAATCTAGTTTGAAGCTTTCGAGTCTCATTGACATCAAGATCCTTTACAAGACGCATATCTTGTGCGTAAAAGCAAACACAAGATAACAACAAGACCCATCAGTCACACAGTCATCACAGTTTGTTAGTCTTGGTGATTCTCATTTGAATCACATTTAACTCTTTTCCTTGCATTCATATCTTCATCCACCATAGAGAGAAAAGCTTGTTGCTGAATATAAAAAGGTTTAAATCTTAATTAAGTAATTTGGCAGATCTTTTCCTTCACTGTAAAAAACTAAACAAAACAAAACTCAAGAAGTACAAGAAGAGGTGATCATTGGGCGCTGAAGACAAACAAATCAAATGAGTACTCACAGCTAGCTCCTCCTCTTCCTCTCTGTCACTGTGCCACTCGCACTCTTCATCTGTGGGTTCCACTGTTCCTGTGACAATGTCTCGTCTCTGTGATGAACACGCACAGTTAATCATTTTAGAGACGGATCTGGAAATATTAGCGTGAAATATCTGTACATGAACGAGCATTTACTCGATCAGGACGAATTATTTTCAGCCAGCAAACTGAAATCAATACCATTTGAGAGGCACTGACACACACACACACACACACACACACACACACACACACACACACACACACACACACACACACACACTCAGTAGAAACAGGTGCAGCAGGATTACAGCTGTCAGTCTTCCGTGCGACTAAGAATGGTTGAGTTCTTGTCACTCGCGCTGGAAATAGCCTTGACTGACAAAAGAACAGTTGACTACTCGTTGTTGCAGTTTTCAATTTAGCACCAAGGAGGCATCCTCACTGACCTCAGATCGGACCAGAGAAGACACACTTCGCCATCCATTAGTGCAGGAAGCGACACAAGTGCATCTTGAATACTTGGCCTCTTAACAAATAAGACACCTCGTCTTTGCTCCGTTAGCATAAACATAAAACAAGAACATTACTAACTGTACCTTCTCGAACAGCGGCTGGTAGAGGGCAGCATACTTCCTCTCTAGCTCGTGGACCTCCTCGTAGAATTTAGCCTCTATGTTGGCACACTGCACCTGTAGCCTTTTCAAAGCGTGCACTCGCCTCTTCACTACTTTGGGAAGCATGCTGTGAGAAAAGAGACACATGAGAATTGATGTGAAGTTGAATGGTAGTAAATATAATATTGTGATTGATGTTTTAGAAGTAAAACATAATCTGTAATTGTTAATAAGCAAGTCCTCAACCTAGGATGTAGAAAGTAAAAACGCTTATAATAACAATAATCATCATTATAATCAAACTGGTTGTATTTTACATGTGTGTAATGTACAATTTTAGGCATATCAGATGGTAATGTTATTTATACTACCACCTTGATTCCACTGGGCACGTCGCTGTAACATCATGTGTGCAACGTTGTTTAGTTTCATATCCCACTGGGTGTGTTTCATGAGTATCATGCCTGCCTGATATTGCTGATTTGCTAAGATTGGGTTAATTTCTTTATTTTTCCTTGATTCGTGTGCTTCTACCATGGGTGAGTAGGCTTCATAGTAACATGGTTTCATCTGTATGTTGTGTGCTAATAATTGTTGTTACCATTTGCCCAAATTCATCTTAAAAACTCCAGCAACTGAATATTTGTACCTTCTACCTCACAACACAAACACAGCAAGATCTGTACTGACCTTTCCAAAAAGTGGAAGCTGACAGGTCTGTCCATCTGCCCACCTGGATTCTGCATCCCTTGATCCCCTTTACCTGCAGCACCAACACATAATATTTATGCAGGTATGCAACTTACATCATCATTACACAAATTACCTTGTAAGGGTTGTGCCTAGGGCTGCACGATATGGTCAAACATTATTATTGTTCTTATTCATGATTAAATTTTACATCACAATTTTGATGATGAGGCATTTCTTCTGGTCTTTTGCCAAACAAATGTTTTATTACATCTGGAGAACAAGCTTTGTAGGGCAGAGCGTCTCTGCAGTGCCATAAAATGTCATTAAAACACTGTTTTGTGACACATTTTATCTTTATATCATGATTGCAGCTCTTGCGATTTCGATTATTTAGCGATTAATTGTGCAGCCCTAGTTGTGCCACACTTTTCATTCAAACTATTACACAATCCGACACTATAACAGCGTTATTAAATAAAAACCACGAAACCTGACAAGTTCTGTTTTGTTTATACTTGTTAAGAGTTGTTGCTCAAACTATTCCTGAGGTTATAATGTCATTTTTTAAGTTAGTACTCTTCTTTTTTCTGCATCTATACATGTTAAACCCTGACAGAAAACAATTTAAGAGCATGTTTGACTTTACCTTTATTGGCGTCCATTACTGAGTGGCAGCTCCTTCCTCTGATGGGACACAGAACAATTATTTTTTATTTGAAACACACTCACATGAGTCACAGACAGTGATTGAGTAACTACTGACAGAACAAGTAACAGGCTGAATGGCTGTTAACACCGTCTATTGTTAATAGGATTCATGTAATAATCCTTCTTCTTTCAAGACGTTTTTCATTATGACATTGCCACACAATCATCCGTGTTCAGTTCTTACATCCCAAATGGTTTTCCCAAAAAGGTACAAACTAAAACAAGCGTCAGAGAGAGAAACCAGAGCAGCAGACAGACCAGCTGAGCTAACTTTGACTGATAAACAGCAGCACTGGTGTTGAGCAAGCGCAGGCCGATGACGCATTGACATGCTAACAGCAGCTGGGTTAGCCAAGCTACGGCCACCAAAGTTAGCTCCTCTCCGCTTTCAACAAGTAAGAGGACTATCGCTGGCTCTGACAGTCACAGTGGGACACTGATGGGAGCGATATCAAACGATACTACACGCTCACATCGGTTCACAAACAACCACGTACTAATAAACCACCTGGTATGGGCGGTGCCAAAAGATCTGACAGCGGCTAAACCGGGCTAGCTAGTTAGCGAGAAACTCCGAAAGGCAACGTGCTAGGAACAATGCTTCAGCTAACAAGCAAGCGCGAAGATTAACACTTCACGTTAACCTTTCCTCCTCGATTCGTACAAGCCAAGTCTAACAAAGTATCCTACCGACTCGCTGAAACAACAACGAAACGCCTTTTAATCGTGTAGATAAAACTAGCCGTTAAACGGTCCAGCTAGGCTACTAGCTTCCAGCTAGCCGCGTTGACAAGCTAACACAAGCTAGGTACCGTTAGCTCGCGCGCTAATAAAAGCCGCAGGAGTGACAGCAAAGTGTCCTGAAAACGGTTCACCGGCGATCCGTCAACGTTAGCGACTAACGAGCCGACATGGCAGCAAACGCTCCCCTTTTTTTTTTTTAATGGAAACGTCCGCGGCCGCCAGCTGTTGTAGCTTTTCTTACCTCTTAGCTGAGCGGAATTCAAGCTGGTCGCGTCGCTCACGCGTCTTCGCTTCAACCCCGCACACACGCGCTCCAGCATCGCGGGCTCTGATTGGACGAGCCGGGGTTGGAGGAGGGGCCACGGTGTTGCATTCAAGTGCCGTGTTGCCAAAATGCGAAGTGCAGGGGGGGGACGCAAATAGTCTCACTCGATCATCACCCTGCCCTCTGAAAAACACAGAAAAACAGCACCATCAGACACACGGTAACATCTACTGTCTGTGTGGGAATCCTGTCAGACATCAGACAGAGGAAATACAAAACATTTAGCCTATTTTCAATAATCAAATGTGAGATTCAGGTACAGCAAGTTTTTCCAAATGTCAGTGTGTTTTTGTCTCCATCTTGGTCTGAGTGTCCCCTTGGCCAGATGTTTCATGAGCTACAAAAATATAAATGATGTGTTTTTCTGTTGATTTATGCAATGCATTAAATAAAAAGCACGGGCTGGGAGAGTTCGGTGTGTGTTGGTAGGGTAGGGTAGGGTAGGGCGGGGAAAGAAAAGGGTGAGGTGATCCTGCAAGATCTGCTCACGTACACTCCCGACCTGAGACAAGCTTGTTCAGGTGCACTGCGTCACTGACAAGCTCTGCCACACTCTGACTTCCTGGGAGAAGCAGAAGAAGAGTACAGCCGACTGAAAGGATAACAATGATAGGCTTGATCCTGGGACAAGGGTAACATCTGAAATGCTTGATTAACACGCATTATAGTATCTGCCGTAACGTCCCAACACAGAGGTCAATGTGGTCTCCCCCCTAAGTAGCTCTCGAGGTGACTTATGTGCACATTTGGCAAGAGCTAGTACCATAGTTAGGAGGCTACTACTACAGCTTGCACGTACGCGCCAGCCAAAACTGGCAGTAAACCAACACTGCGTGCTTAAAGAGGTGCCCGGGCCTCTTTTTAATTTTACACCTATCCTTTAGAAACCCTCTGAATTCTGAACAGCGAACGCTACATGCCAGACAGCAGCTCATTTGAAATGCATGCGTCATAACATACAGTGATTTATTCCAAAGATGTGTCTGACAACTCCAGATGAATTCAGAAATCCTACGTACAACGTGTGATCCTTAAGTGATAATGATTCTGTCTTGCATCCTAAACCTTTTGAGATTTTGGAGGAGTCTTTGACGCATGTTTTGAGCTCTTATCCAGATTATTAACATTTATTCATCTCTGCAATTTTGTACAAATCCTCAGGAATCGGACAGATTTATTTTAGACCACAAGAGGGCTTCATATACCCGTGTCTCATGGGAGACAGTGACTGTATAAGTGTCCGTACTTTAAAAAGATGCTCTCATATTGTAGAAAGTAGACATTCGACAAGTCTTGAAGGTTGTTTTTTTAAATAAAGTCTGCCACATTTTGCTTATGAAGACATTATAATAACACAGGGACAAATATGAGATATCAACATTAGAGAGCTGGCTGTTCATCTCTCTCACATGGCTGTAAGAGATGGTATATCTCTCTCTCTCTATATATATATATAGGATATGTATAAATAATCAAAGCAAGTCACATAACCCCACAGCAGCTAGTTGGGAGTGTTGGGAGTGCCATGCCGTGTTTACTTTTTATTTTTACCTGATGAAAAATAGCCTTTCTGAGCTTGAAACAACACATCGTCATTGAACAGAAAGCCACGATTGAGAAAAAGGCATCAACAAGTGATTACAGTTCGTCTTTGCACGAATGAGGCAGTTGGACGAGTGCGATCATTTACCTGTTACGTCAGATAACATCAGTGCTTGTACTGTATCCAAGAGATGACGTGGAGGGAGATTTTAAACATGTGTGGCAGAAAGTGAGGAGCAGTTATAGCTTCGAGTCATTCTCCTCAGAATTACTTCCTTAATTAGAAAGTCAACATCTTTTACATCATACACGCAGAAAAAAAAGGTACTGATCCACCATTTCATATGTTTTTGCTCCTGGAAATGCGCATTTTGTGGGAAAAATAGCTCATTGGGTAACAGACCAGACAAACCACTAAAATCTGGCCCTTTTTTTCTGTTCGCTATCAACCACTGCGTAGTGTACACATCTGAGAGGAAGTGACAGCACCGGAGCCCCTCAGGGTACGACTGTGGCGACCAGGCTTTGTGCCTGTCACAGCGTGACATTTGCCAGCAGGGTCTGTACGAACAGAAGAAATCAAATGTGATTGTGTAGCATTTGGGACGAGCCAGGAATCTAGAAACAAGTGTACTGAGATCGCTATTTTTGGTAACGTGGGCTAATTGTGTTTTTTTTAATGGAAAAATGGGCTAAATGTAGAGTGGAGCTCATCGTGCACCATCACCTCAGTGTGATGACGTTAACAGTGCAATATGTAAGCTCAGTTAGCTCGGTTAGCTGTACAGCGAGTTGTGCTATTAGCCGACGAGACTGGGGCCAAACGCAGCCTCTGAGATCGAAGGAGGCCAGTTTGAATTCATCACCGATGTGATTTACAGCGGCTACAGAAGGAGAAGATCGAGAGGGAGGTCGGGCATCAGTCAGTACCTGAGCTACTGAGTACTTTCAGAGTACCAAGTGGTATTAGCTACCTCTGGAGGAGAGAGTCGGCTGCAGAGCCAGACCTGGAGGAGTAAACACCCAGAATCACATGAGATTCAGCACTGATCCGGAGACGTTTTACTGACAGAAGGAGAGCTGAGAGATTACTTTTTAACTTTGGGGTGTTACGCATCATTATTACCTTGTGTAATCGTGTGGATTTCTGTGGGTTTAAACTTTGTTGGAAACATTTGGAATAATGTGAGTAGACGCCTCAACAAAATGCATAACAAAGATCCAGTAGTTTGAAGATATTTCAATGCAAAAATCTAAAATATTACATATTTAAAGCTGCTGTACGTGTGTCCTGATTGGATAAAGTGGGCGGGGATACCAGAACATTTCTTTTCTCTTTTGCTGCATGAGTAGGTGGAGGAGAGACGTGGGTTACTGACCAAACACTCTAAAACAGTGATTACTGTTGGAATATAGAGCTAATTAACATTTATTCTAATACAAATATCACTTACAGCAGCTTTCACCTTTAATTTTTGTTGTTTTAATGCCTCTGGTAGTTTTGTGACCCTCTGCGAAAGTCTCTGTCAAAGTGATATTGTTTGGACAGTTGTAACACCTGCACCTCTCACATAAAGACGTACTTTACAGCTTCAGCCTGTCAGTGAGTCCCCGACTCCTCAGATTACACCTGCACTCAAGTCTTTTGTACCCACTCTGCTCCACTGAGTGGGCAGAGGTACAACACCTGGCTGTTCAAATGTTATGTATGCTGGTGCACCTCCACCTGTCAAGTCAAAAAGGGCTGTTTCGAGCTGCGTGTACACGCATCTCATCGTGTAACTCTCGTCACACGTGTGCATTCTGTCAGAGTCATACTTAAAAAGGGAAATTTGCAGGTCCTCATCATACATCAGTCTTTGGAATTGCAAGAAATATCACAAGGAAGTTCACAACTTCCATGACTCCTCCGCCTCGATGACGTAATAATAATAATATGTAGCCCTAAGGCAAACGTGGCCTCTCTCTGACCCATTCATGTATAGGTCATACGCATGTTATCACTAAGAGTAGTGTAGACTGCTCTCTCTGTCGCAGCTAAACAGTACAGCACACACAACACTAAAACAACATGTGCACGTGTCTTGTCTTAGATTTTTCCATTTTCCGAGTATCAGCTAAATAATTTATCTTTTGTACTGCGCCTGTCCGTCCTGCTGCCCCTCCCCAGTTGCCCTCGTTGACTTTTCTCCCTGTTTTTACAGTTAAAAGGTTTCCAGTGACGTCTTTTCTTTATCTAGTTTTTTAATCATGCCTTGATTTCCGCTTGGTAATCAGTTTGAACTGAGACTTGTCTTTCTCTCAGTCCCTATTGGAGGCTGACTTTACTGCTGTATCTTAAAAGAAATAATAAAGAAACAGTACATTTTTAACCAGCGCGTGTTCACTCCATCCTGCTTCTGCTGTTTCTGGTTTGTTCCCATGCCACAACTCCAAAAACACACAAGTTAGCAGAACGAAAACAGGTGTGAATGTGTCAGATTTGATGCATCCGACTGATGACATGATGACAAAGCTGTCTCCTTGCTTTGACGGGCTCGGGCCTCGTGACCGTCAATAGAAATACGCGTGTAGAAACAATAAAGAAATGATTGAACCTCTGCGTGTTAATTGTCTTCACTTTTTCGTACATTGATTTGCCATTTCCTCAGCATTGATTGGTTGAATGTGGAAATGTGTGGTGCAGACAAATCTGGAGAATGATAATTTCTCGATCAATACTTTTACCTTTGAAAAAGAAAAGAAAGGTACGCATGTTGCTGCTCTATTGGTCTGATATAAGAGTGGTCTGGACTCGGACAATGTGGTCGAGTCAATGCCCTTGTTGTAATTCATGTTCTTTGTCTTTTCTTTTCGTGCCCTTGTTTCTCACTTTCACAAACACCACACAAAAAAAAATGAGAAAGAAAAGAATTGACATCCTCCTTAAAGTGGATATCACGATAGCCCCGGTGTTTTTTACCGCTGATTGAACACGTAGCAACAGCGTCTATGACGGCCCGTCTCATCCCACTGGGGTATTGGCTTAGTGAATGAAGTGGCCAAACTCCCAGATGGCGGTATTGATATGGCTGGGAGGACAGGGCAGTGTTTACGAGCCATCCTGCCCCTGCATCCTCTGTCCTCCATTAAGCCCCTCTCCTCCTAACGCATGGGTAATGGCCTATCTGTGCACCATAATCAGACAGACACACACATACACACTGACTGTAAAAAGCCATCAAAATAAGACACACAAACAGGCGCACACACGGCTAGAAGCCACATTGACACAGCTGCAGCCATTTTTCACAGGAGGTGGTCTTGGGTGAAAAATGGCAAGCGGAACTACTACATCTCGTCCGAGGTGGCTGCGTCAGAAGGCCCTGCGTGCGTAACAAATTCAGCAAAGCCATCGATCCAACTTATGGCAGGCTGAGATCTCTGCCCGCGCTTTACGCGATTTGAGTGCAATTTACTTTCGTCTGCACCGATAAGCAATTTCAATCATAACATCTTGTTTTGTTTTGTTTTTTCTATTTGTTGTCCTCTGCTGTCTCCGTCGTTCTGATTCTGCAAGGACAGCTAAACCTTTTAGCCACCAACAGAAAAACAACCCAGTAACACGTACACACACACACACACACACACACACACACACTGATTGATGGATTTTGCGCGTTGACAAAAAAAATGTAAATGTCTGTTTTTTCTCTATAATTTCAACATCAACATTTTGACAACAAAACAGAGTTTTATATAATTCTGACACTTCAGGACTTTCTCTCAAGGGCACGCTTACTTGCATAATTTTCATTATTAATGGAATTAATCTGAAAATATATCAAGTATATTTGGTGTTTTTCATGGGTTTTTCTCTCCATACTTAACTACATCTTCACAGTAGGAGTCGTGCAGTTGCATGTGCATTAAGTTAAGGTTTCCTCTCCACTGAATGTATCTCTATCCTGCAGCTTACCAACTTCAGATCCACGCATCCACCTGAAAATAGAGAACTGACCAAGTTTAGAAGTCATTTAGTCAGTATCATATCCTAGAGCCTACATCTTAAGCCCAATAGGTTAAGCAATTAGGGGGATTACACAGATTTACTGTACATTGTGATATTGGCAGTAAAATGCTTACAAACCAGCCCCAACCTCCATAACAATATAAACAAAAAATATGCACATCTACAGGGAATGCCCAATGTCAACTACTGGGATAATAAACAAATGCCTCTTCAGGGAATTAAACTGAAATGTGTTTTTACAAGCTCTCAAGTCCCCAGTGAAATGAAAGAAAACCTGCAGGCGTCTGGCTATTTGCAAGGCAAGCAACACTTGCACAAATAAAGACGGCCCTGATGCAGGTAGCCTAGTTGAATGGGAATTTTTATGGTTACTCAACTTGGCTGAAGAATAAACACAATTTTCCTCAACTAGAATGAAATTAGGGCAGCAAATAATCTCAATAGGGCCTAAACAGACCAGTGTGTCCGGCTGGCAATCTATCAGGATGAGGTCTGCAGTGTGTCGGGGACAGATTCAACCTGGGTGCCATTCCCCACCTCTCTTGAGCCTTCACAAAATTTATTTTGAAAAAGCACAGAAAAAAGCTAGCAAGTGGAATTTGAGTCAAGATTGTAAAGTGTAAAACTCTTTCTTGCATGTCACCCTATGCGTTCAGCTCACAGAGGGGATTGACATCGTGTTGACAACATCGGTCCAACGTCTATTTGAATCATGAGCAGTCAGACACATCTCTTACAGATAATCAAGTCAACATGATTAATGTAAGCAGTTGTCAGTTTTTGCGCACATGTAAATGGATTAAAGAAGCGGAATACAGCTGACAGTATTGCTGACAGAACAAGCTGTCGTAACGCAACAGGTGGGGTTTATCTGAGGCTCCAGCTGCTTGAATCTCGTCATGGCCCTCCAGGCTGCGGGATGACAGGGGCCCATTAAGGAAAGGTAAATCTAATCAGGAGTCTCTCCAGCCACAGAGCTGTGTGCCACTGCTGGAGGGGGAATGGGCGATGTTACAACGTCATTGTGCTGCTTCTGTGACCCCGGCGCAGGGAGAACTGTTGGATAAGACTTTAACATTATCTACAGGCAGGTTTATGTTTCTGGACACTCAGGCAGGTCAGAGGTGAGAAGTGCTGAGTCGTAGGACGGGCTTTTTGCTTTTTCTTTGGACACTGTTCTCAAAGTCAACGTAAAACCATATAGATTCGTATTTGAACAGATCTTGACGTTACATCTGGATTTTTTCCATGATTCCTTTCAAGCCCGTAAGCCGGAAATAAACTGATTTGTGCTATTTGTGACCAGTGAGTTCTCAGACCACTTATAGTGATTGATGGAAATCGTTGTTGAATGACTTGTAACTCCTGATGTGAAATTTCTATCCTGCTGGGCATATCCAACATGACACACACAGCAGATATGTGGATGCATCCGGACCACAATCCGACTTATCAGATATGACATTTGGAAAAGAACAGGCTGCTTGAGAAACAAAGAGCAAGAGAGAGGCGTAACACATGTAGCCTCAAGCAATGATAATACAGGGAAACATCAATGAATCGCCTAAACTGCTTTAGCTACTGCTTGTCTTTAAGTGTCCATTTGTAATTAACTGCTGGGAAATCTGAAATTCATCACCTTTTTTCAATTTGGTGTCTTAACTGTCTAAAAAATCCTTGTTTCTGTATCACCATAACCTGCTGTTCCTTTTCTGAATGTGCAAGAAATTACAGGAATGATTTGTTTTTCTCACGACGGATAAAAGAAGATCGGTTTAATCACCGTCCTCGATTTAGACATTTAGAATCGACTTCAGTCGTAATGGGATCACGTTAAATTACATTTGCACATTGTGTGAACGAACGAATGACGAATGAAAGCCAGGCAGACTTTGGGTCCTAGTGTTGGCAGTCTGAAACCATAACAGGGTCACAGCAGTCTGCTGGTAATGCTGGTAATGTGTGCGGTCGTGTCACAGCTACAGCTGTAGTTACCGGCCACCGTGGCACCAGCGTGATGATGGCAGTCGACATCACGGACCATTGAGCATCAGGCTCTCAAACATTCGCCCACCCCAGGAACACTTTATGCCGCCGCTGTCAAATTACACATGTAGACAGAGGCATTGGAGAAGCACTCTGTGTGATTAGTCATTCCACTTGGCAGCTGTATTTTGACACATGCAAAAACAATCACAGTCATCGCCAGTCACAGATGCTCAATGCTCTGTTTAAAAGAGAAAGACGGGGAGAGAAAGACTTACGTGTGAAAAAAATGAAGTTGTACTTTGTTTGAGTGCTTAAAGATTCCTATTAAATATGTAATTATATAAAATTTCTTTATATATTTTCTCAAACCAAATTATTACACTTTGGTTTGGACTTCACATTTGATCACATGATTCTCTTTCAATCTTGAGTAATGCATCTTTTTGTTCTTATAAGTGTTGACAAGCTACAGTTATTGACAAGTTATTGATTTGTTAATTTTAAACAGTGGGATTGTTCTTTCCCAAACCCCAGTCCTAACCCAAACCCCATTCCAGACCCCAACACCAACACCAACCCCAATCCAAACCCCAACACCAACACCAACCCCAATCCCAAACACAAACCCCACCTCTTTCAGAATTGGGTCCCCAGCTTGTTTTTCCCATTTGATTCTGGGTGTTAACTCCTCCACGTCTGGCTCTTCACCAGATTCTCTCCTCCAGAACTGGATAAATACCACTTGGTACCACTTGGCAGTTACTCCTGTGATGTGCTGCCCCCTATTTGTGCGGAGTATGAATTCAACACATGGCCTCTTCTTACATACTGAACCTTTAAGTCTAAGAATGACAAGATTTCTCCATCACACTTTCATGCAAACATTCACTCTCATCAAGCAGACAGAGAAGCTGTGATGCATTTTAATATTCATCTAAAAGACACTAGACACTGGATACAGTAATTCACCAAGTACTACAAGCTGATATGCTCATTTTGAGGCTGTTTACCCAACATTAGTCCGATAAATAGGACATTTATTTTGTGTTTCCTCTTCTCTTCATCAACTGGATGAGTCTAATGACCCCCACAAAGGTGACCATCATTGTTCAGCAGCCAGGGAGAGAAAAGAAATGTGGAGGATGATGAATAATAGCCCAGCTGGTCGCGTTAGCTGCAATTAGCCCGTCTGAAGTCCCACAATTATGCATGGAAAAGCTGACACTCACAATGCCACAATGCTGCCTCTGAATCAATACATAATTGTAATAATTATCGTCCTGATGTCATTTGTGGACACGTCCGACACTTCCAGAAAAGAAGATGGAATTGGATAAACACAGAGGGTTGAATAGTGGACAGATATCGCATCATCAAGTGCAACATTTCCAACAAAAGGCAGCCTCGATACCTGGTATGATCAGTGAGTGGGGTCGACGAGTGACGAGGCGATGAGTCAGCCTGACCGCACACAACAAAAATGGCTTCCTCTGCAGTCGATGGGTAGGAGAGGGTGCATGTCATGATCTGCTAAACCTTAAACTCAAAACTAATAATCCTTTATGTCCTTTAACGCAGTCAAATGCCCTTCTTGATATATATATATACATGTAGTATGATTTCTTATTCAAGCATTTTTCTGGAAATTTAATTATCTTGAATTAATCCATGACACGAGTGACACCAGTGCCAATTACCCAGCGACGTGAACTAACTAAGTACATTTTTGAGGTACTTGTACTTTGGTTTATTTCCATTTTCTGGTACTACACTTTTACTCCATTTCTGAGGTAAAATGTGTACTTTTTACTGCATTACATCTATTAGACCACTGTGGAGTTACTAGTTACTTCTCAGGTGAAGATTTCTTGGGGGTTTGTGACCCCAACTTAGGAAACATAATAAAATATTTCCAGCCATGTTTGTTGCGACAAAAAAAAGATATTTTAAGTCAATCATCAATCACATGATGTTTTTCTAACCCTAACCAAGTGGTTTTTGTGCTTAAACCCAATCACAGCATTAGCCCAGCATAGTCACAGCATAAGATCTAACCTAAAGAGAGAACAAAAAAAGAAAGAAAGAGAGAAGTCACAATGAAAAGAAAACATTTATTCTGGTGATTGGGTTTGAAACAGGCTACATTTTAATAAAGCAACAATAAATAAAACGTTTATTTTTGATGTTTTAATAGGTTATGGTGAGAATTTGTATTCAAAATCCAAAAACCCCCTCCACCCCTTATGAGTAGCCTTATAAAGGGTTGGAAGTTGTACATACTGTCTGTCTGAGCTGCGCTTTCTTTGGCATAGATAGCAATGAAAATGAAGGGAGGGAAGACTGGGAAAGCTTTCTCTCTCTGGGTGATTTCAAATGACCTGTAATAGGCTATGGACTTGATAAAGAGGGCTGACACAGGAAAGCAGACATTTGGAGGGAGGAGAAGGAGCGATATCAGTTTATCTCGATCCTGATTCAGCCTGTAGCGCCGCTGCTCGTCCTCAGACCAACAGAATCTAGTTGAGCTTCAATAAACCTTTGCTGCTTTACCATCATTAAGTCTCTTGGGGTTTTTAATACAGTTGTTTTTTGTGCGTATCCCATTTTCCCTGGACTTACTCAGCAAAGATACTCAATTTTGTAACAAAAGGATGTTATCTTTTAGTGGCAGATTTCTAAATGACAAATGTTTTTTTCTGGCTATTTTAACATGACTTTCTCTGGGGAACAGATAATATAAATGTCTCTGATAATCTACATTAACCAGAGTTGTTTGTAAGATTTCTGATTGCTTTTAAAACACAATTGACATTGATCCAACAAACCATGAAGCTGATAATTGTTCCTGTCTCTGTATAAATGTCAAGCGTCCTCCCGTTGCTCAGTGTTTTATGTCAAACCACAAAAAAGGTCAATATAGAGAAGAAACATATCAAGGCTTCATTTCTAAAGATACGCCAATTTATTAACAAAAATAGGCTTAAACAGGGTGGAAAGGTTGTCTGTGCCCGGGGCTACATCGGTGCTCTTTAGCATTTCCAGCCTGTGTGTTCAGGTTGCGGGAAGAGTCGAACCGGGGCCCACTTGCCTTCCCTGCACCCATGCAAGGTTGCTGCTGTGACAGCATGTGGCCAGAGGTCCTCAGATAATTCTTTTAGCTCTGCTCGCCTGTGGGCACCGTACATCACTTTTCACAATCATGTTAACCACCAAAGTCCTCAGCCAAAAGCGGTACAAATTCACTTGATGTGGTTGTTGCTGAGGTAAGAAACAGACAGAGCGGACTGACCAGAAAGAGAAAAAAAAGTGTTGTTCTCGCTTTCCTTGTTTGTCTGTGTGTGTTTCACAATTAAATCTAATTTGTGAAGAGCTGTGGAGATTCGATTGAGCTGATAAAGTGACTTAATTTTCCACAGTGGACTTTTCTCTGGCCTAACCTTTATGAGACGCCCTCAGGTCAAAGCTCTGATTATAGTTTAAAGATGACTGAAGTGAACCCAGCAGGTGGTTGTTACCGCACAACTTCTGTGAATGTTAATCAACACAGATGATTATAAATATACATTGTTTAAGACACAGACTATCAAAAACTTGTGAATCTTTCCTTAATTCATTGTTAAAAATCATAGCATAAGCATTTTTCACTGAAAAACAGAAAATAAATGCCCTGTGTGTGCTTTATACATGGTTTTACTGCGAAAAGGATTAATGTACACAATCTTTCAGCTTTGGGTTAAAATATCTATGCATTCCAGATGTTATCCCATGCATTTAAGTTGAATCTTGCATAAAGGAAGTACATTTTCTTTGAAGACTTTCCTTTCGATTTTTTCTTGGAGAATTAAAGCTTTAATAAAAGGGAAATCTTTGTGAATTTAACTTTTCCCTCCTAATCCTCAGCTCTAGGATCCATTTTGATTAGAGGGATATTCTCCCACATCTGTATATAGACGGCTCCAAGTTTGTGGATGTGTCTGATAGGTTCTGCGCATTGATTGATTAGAGCGGGTCTTGTGTGTTTGACGTCAGAAACTGCAAACAAATGACCCCATAAAAAGAGGGAACCTGTCTGGGAAAAAAAGAAAAGCTCCGGGCGCACAGCACAGCCGTAGAGGTCTAGAGAGCGTCACTGTCACTTCAGTCACACTTTGACACCAAACACAGAAAAATACAGAAGACTTCTGCGCCTGAAGATGCCACTTTCAAGCAGCTCCACGTCCTCCACAAAGAGCATCCGCAGAGCGGCATCCGAGCTGGAGAGGTCGGACTCCATCACGGTAAGTTCACACCAGCCAAGTTTTTTTTATTATTAGTTTCAGTTATAATGGACAGTCACACATGTTGCTCCCAGTGATGTGTCTAAATTATATTCAGAGGTCCGCTTAAAACGGTTCTATTGCGCGCGGAGAGGTGGCGAGGTGACCATTACGCAGCGGCGCTGCCTGATGCGCACAGATCAAATCAATACAGAAAAAGACATGCAGCAACAAACCAGCAAAATCAGCTATAATCAGCTAAAATATGTGCCGTGGCAACTACTCAAGCTTATCTATTTCGTAGGTTTACCTTGACTGCACTGCTGTTTTCATGCGCATTTGGAGATGTCAAGCGCTCTCATCAATATCCAGAAAGATGTCCGAAAAGTAGGAACATGTCAGCAGGCAGTCACCCCGCTCTGTTTGTGTGACTATGTGCTGTGACGGTGGTTTGGATCAAAATGAGAAAAGAGAACTCACGAGTTTGATTTCTCTTTTCAAACAGTCTCCCAGATTCGTCGGCAGGCGTCAGAGCTTGATCGAGGACGCGCGCAAGGAGCGGGAAGCCGCCGCTGCGGCGGCAGAGGCGGCGGAGGCCAGCGAACAGATCGTGTTTGAGGAGGACGACGGAAAAGCGCTGCTCAACATCTTCTTCACTTTAAGAGGCATCAAGACACCTGCACTGTCGCGGACTCTCAAAGTTTTCGAGGTAACCCGATAGTTCTTGTTATGTCACAATATAAATCTGTGGGGCAAAAACGGGTGTGGAGGGCACCACTTTCTAATGAAGCCACCTTTATAAAGAGAATTAAAGTGGTAACTGATGGGTGATTAATAGTTAATATACGATTTATTGATGCATGATAGATCAGTATTCATTTTTGGGTTGCCAGTTTGGTTTGTGGGGGAAAATCCAAGCGGTTGGTCTTATTTCTGTCTCTATTTTGAAAACAGCGCCGTCATAAATGCATATTAATATATTATATATTCTCTCACTCTGATAATCAAGTCTGCAGTCAGAAATGCTATAAGTTGTGTAGGATCCCCAGGGTGCCTGGGTCCCTGTAAATGATCATCTACATGCCTGTAGTTAACTCACACTACAGCCTTTCTCATCCTTAGAGAAGAGAAGCAGGAGGATTTGAATTTAATGTTCCTTTGATCATGCCCATGCTGATAAAAAGATTTGCCATTCATAACACTTCAGACCTGGATTAATAATGAATATCCTACATGTGTGATATCTTGTTAATTCCTATATGTGACATCTGGTATCATTCAGAAACTGAGAGTGCCACATTTTTAAATCTGCGAACCTCAACCTTATAACAGACGTCGTTAAGGATTTATAAGGAATGAAAAGTAAAAGTAAAATTCAATACATGAAAAAGGGACAGAGAGGAGGAGTGAAGCTCGGATCTGATGACATCACAGGTCACCTCCCATTCCCAACGCTCCTTTAAAGGAAAGATGGAAAAGATGGAAAGTCGCTTATGAAACTCTGCTGGTTTGAGCCCGCCCGCCCAGATCTCAGCTGCAGGTTAAGCGACTCGTGCACGCTTTGGAACGAAACTTCCACGCCTGAAGCATTCCTGAACTTGGGTGCCCTGACCCAGCAAAAGTCAGGACTGACGACAGCCTGCACACCTTTCCTAAGGGTGCATGAAACTGCATGAAACGTGAAACAGAGACACGGGACCCAGCGTGAAAGCGGACACGCCGTGAAGGCCCCGAATTGACGCAACACCTCCTCCTTCCTCTACAACCTCAGCAGGTACAACATGCTTTCCCAGGGGTGGTAAGGTTGATGTTTACAGTCTAGGCTACACAAGGAAATACTAACAACAATAATTACTTAACAAGCTCTGACTTCGTCCCTTTTATCCTCACTACTCACAGTTATGACTGCTGCTGGCACAGTTTAGAGGGAAAGTTCACCCAAAATGGGAAATTCAGTCATTATCTACTCACCCCCATGCCGATGACAAGTCGAGTAAAGTTTCAGAGTCCATAAAAACATTTCACGGCAAAACAGCGTTGCAGCGTTCTCCCAAACAACCGAAGAAGATGGAGACACATTGTGTTGCTGAACACAGCTTCACGTACATTTAATGCCGTATTAACAGTCATATTTGAGCCATAATTTCTCCTACAGTCCCTTTTCCATGAGGTAAGTATAGTCAGAGGGATTTTTCACAACCTGGCAACCCCAAAAAAATCCTCTTAATGACTTGCAACTGGTCTGTAAGAGGTCTAGGAAAATGAACATGTTCAGTGTTTGTCCTGCTACGATGCGTGATGACTGTGTTTCAGACGTTTGAAGCGAAGATTCACCATTTGGAGACGCGACCATGCCGGAAGCTCAAGGACAACCTGGAGGGCCTGGAGTACTTCGTCCGCTGTGAGGTGCACCTCTCGGACGTCAGCACTCTGATCGGCTCCATCAAGAGGAACACAGAGGACGTTAAAACCACCAAAGAAGTCAAATGTAACTCCCTCTAATTTGAAACATATTCAATATTTCTGCTGAAATAATCACAAAAAAACAGCACTGAGCTGAATTTGTCCATTTGTTTTTGTTCTTTTTCTGCTCTAGTTCACTGGTTCCCAAAGAAAATAGCAGACTTGGACAAATGTCATCATCTGGTCACTAAATTTGATCCAGACTTGGATCAAGACCATCCTGTAAGTAAGGACTTCTCCAGCTGCATGGCAGGATGAGAAACAGCTCGCTTTACTGGTTATGTCGTCTGGACCAGTATGTCATGACACAGAAAATGTGATCAGTGTTTGATATATTTGATTTTAAACAGGGCTTCACAGACCCCGTTTACAGACAGAGGAGGAAAATGATTGGAGACATCGCCTTCAGATACAGACAGTGAGATGCAATCTTTTTCCCGAATACTGCACATCTCTACGAGAAAGAAACCCAAACTTACTTGATTATTTCTGATACATCTGTACTTCTGTTTGTCCTCAGTTGGGAGCAGATTCCCAGAGTGGAGTACACAGAGGAGGAGATCGGCACATGGTGAGGGCTTTAAAAATGAAGGCTGTCAAGCGTTAAATCAAAAATACACACTGGATTCAAACTGTCACTTGATTTTCAAACAACAGTTCCTGCTGTTTTAATGTCAGAACATCGAGCCGAGTCCGTTTCATCTCCTCTCAGAAAGTTTGGTCGTGGTTTTGTCTTTTACTTTGGTGAATTAGTTACAGATGGAGGGCGCTATCAAAGACATGGCAGCTTGAGCTTGTCAAAAATATATCAGAGAGCTGGAAAGAAATGAGGTGACAGAATTACTTTACAAGTCAGTGGATTTTTCACTTGCGTCATTTATTTCGCTTGGACAGTTTGAGCCAAAAGAAAAGTTTTTTATGATTCCATCAAAATACAAAAAACAGAGTTATGTTTTACAGAGATTTCATTACTTTACTTAAAGCAACATTATGTATAAATTGTCATTTTGTGCGATTTGGCGCCCCCCACAGTTTCTGAGTGCAACACCACTGTCATAAATACAGATCCCAGGTCTGTAACAATTTGTCAGACGTAACGTAGGTCCTAACTACAAACACAACTCATCACATCATGACAATGTTATGTGTTTGAAACTTGAAGTTACATAGAGCAGAAACAAGCGATAGAGGGTTGGAGTGGCTGAGACAGAGACACTATTCACCCTGTCACAAGACCATCAACATGATTTTGAAGCTGTTATTTTAAGGTAAAAAAGTCACAAAATGTTGTGCAGAATATAAATGAATGAGCCCAAACTTAAGTTTAATATATTAACAGTGGATTAGGTCTATAAGCACTACGAACACACCTACAATGATTTCTAAGCAGTTATGAATGTTCATAATTCTTTATAACAATAATCATAACTCATTATAATGTCTATAATGAATTACAACACATAATTATAATGTATGTAGGTCCCTGTACCCACTTAATGAATACAATGACCACTTATAGTGACTTATAACCAGCTTGTACTGTGTTACATCTGCCTATAACACAGGGATTTCATCACTTCACATAAAGCACCCAGATGCCACCGTGGAGGTTTACTCCGTCATTGATGCAGCGGTTTTCCCATCATTTTTTTTTTTTGTTCATGCTTGAAAAAGACACAAAAAAGAAGAAAATCTGAATTATTATGCAACTGTCTCCCTAATCAGGAGGGAAGTCTACTCAACGCTGAGGGACTTGTACATCACCCACGCCTGCACTGAATACCTCGAGGCCTTCCGTCTGCTGGAAAGGCATTGTGGGTACAGTCCGGACAACATTCCCCAGCTGGAGGACGTGTCACGCTTCCTCAAAGGTAAGGATAAAAAGCAACGAGTGGAGCAAATGTTTAGTGAATACACAGTCCATCTACCCAGGGTTTTATTCTCTCTCTCAGAGCGTACAGGCTTCACACTGCGTCCAGTGGCAGGTCTGCTCTCGGCCAGAGACTTTCTGGCCAGTTTGGCGTTCCGGGTGTTCCAGTGCACCCAGTACATCCGACACGCCTCCTCCCCAATGCACTCCCCAGAACCGTGAGTAGGACCGCGTCTTTGCTCTTCACACACAAGTCCGACCACAAATGTTGATCAAGTGAGAAATCCTTCATGATTTAGAAAGAACTAAATATATCTTGTTACACTTTTTATCCCTCTTCTCGCTTTTCAATTTAAACAAGATCACTTCTCAAGGGACAAAAGGAAAGTCTGGATTTTGGGGATAAATTTTTAAGTTATCTTCAAATGAACGTCTGTCTTCACTTCACTGTGCTCACAATGTTTTTCAGTCTGTAACCATCACTGAGTTACGTAACCAGATTGAACTCTAATCACACAGTCTGTATTTAGTTAAAATATCTGTGCAGGGTTGTTTTTTTTCTCCAGTTTGGATCAGATGTGCTCCAGGTTGAATCTTTTTCTCTTTCTCTCTTCAGTGACTGCGTCCATGAGCTGCTGGGCCACGTCCCGATGCTGGCCAACCGCACTTTTGCCCAGTTTTCGCAGGTGAGAGGCGGACTTATAGATCATTTGTTTTCCTCATGTTGTGCTCTCATGTTCTGGTAACAATTTATTGATTATTTGCTGCAGAACCTCGGTCTGGCTTCACTTGGGGCTTCGGATGAAGATATTGAGAAACTGTCTACAGTACGTAACACCAGCAGGACTTAGGGACTGTACAAAAATGACTGAGCTGTTGAGAGAGGCTGAACCTTATTAGCAGTATTTTTTCTTTGACCCCTCACCTTGACATTAAAAGAAAGAACACACTGTCAACTCAGACCCAGATGGAGCGTTCCTACATTTTTTTTATTAGCTCGTGAGAAAGCGATGGTTAAAAGCACAGTATGTCATTTCTGCTCCTCACAATCAAAACAAAACAGAGGCCAGGAGTAGCACGGGATCATGGCAGGTGTTGATTTCACTGTTAAACAACCAACACTGCTGATTAAAATCTATCTGTGTGAAAGACGGACAATGTAATGTGTTTAGTTTAGTCTTGTTCACCGACTTCCTTCCTCATTTTCTGACTTTTTCTCGCAGTTAAGCAACAGGCGACCAAATCAAACGCACCGTTACTTGAATAAAATTACAGATTTCTCCAAGTTTTAACATTTTTTTGGAAACATTTAGGATAATACAAGTCCAAGTACACAAGTCGACAAATGCAGAAATGTTATATCTTTAAAGGCAAAACATTGGCTACAGATTTTCAAATCTGTAAAATTAGTGTCAATTAAATCCCTTACATAGAGACATGACAGCCGTCCTGCCAAAACATACCTTTGAGGCTCATTTATGCTCAACGTTAGAAACAGATACAGACAGAGCCTTCTGTCGATACTCTGTGTTCATTACGTCCGTTTCTTTCTGCACGTTTTCCCAAAAGCTTACGGTTACGGACCAACTGAGCAGCACCTCCAATAGTCGTGGGGGGGCGGTGTAGCAGCGAAGCCAATATTTCAGGTGACACACGACCACAGGACAAGAGGAAGGAATATTTAAAATAAGTTGGAACTTTCTGAGGAGATGCGAGTCTGTGAGAAGTTTTAAACATCTGCATGATGTTACTTCGCCCGGGCACAGAGACAAATAGTTACTAAAGAACAGCTGGGAGGAGACCGGACGGGGATTAAATGTGAGCTGGACAGTGGCGAAGGAAACGTAGAGGTCTGTGTGAGACCGATTTGACTCTGAGCGGCGCCCTCCAGTGGTTCTGTTGCTTCGCATTTATGCCAACTTGAAGGACGCGTGGAAGTGTGGACAGTGACGGTTATATCGTGTGAGACATATTTATCTATTTTCTTGCTAAAGGCAGCATAAATGAGCCTTTATAGTCCGTGGCTAAAAAAAAAAAGCTCTTCCTGGGCGTCATTTTGTGATTGAACCATTTAGTGTTTTGTTTTTTCCAGTAAATCTCACAAAAAAACATTAAATAAACCATAAATTCCAGCCTTCAGCCAAAAGGCAAAAAATACACATCACTCCCCCTTTCTGGACCCCATCTCCCTCCCTGGTCATTTTTGTGCAGTCCCTTATCTAAAATGACATAAATAATGAATTAATCGTCCACCCCAGTGTCCTTCTTTATCCTCAGCTGCTCTCTTTATGTTTTTTCACACCAGTTATACTGGTTCACCGTGGAGTATGGCTTATGTAAGCAGAACGGTGAGGTGAGGGCTTACGGCGCTGGACTGCTTTCCTCTTACGGAGAGCTTGTGGTGCGTTTCCCAGCATGCTTCTCTTCCCTTCTGCAGAATGTTTTGAGTGATGACTTTTTAAAAAAATGCAACATTCACAGCCAAGCTGAGCTGTCAGCTCATTCTCCAGCTTCTTTTTTTAAAAACTTTAATTTAGCACTCGCTGTCCGACGAGCCAGAGACGAGAGAGTTCGATCCCGAGGCCGCGGCGGTACAGCCCTACCAGGACCAGACGTACCAGCCCGTCTACTTCATCTCTGAGAGTTTTACAGATGCCAAGGAGAAGTTCAGGTACCGAGCCATGCGTGCAAACACAACCAGAACATAAAGAGACAGAGAGAAGGAGGGAAAAAAACAAAACAAAAGGAGAGAGGGGTTATGTGAGGACAAGGTCAGAGAACAGGCAGCCAACCCCTGAGGCCACAAACTTTTGTAGGTCAGCCATAGCAGCCAGAAGACAGCTGTTACTAATGTATTTTTTCATACCAAGGCAAAACGCTGGAGTTTTATTTGGCAAACACATCAAATGTTGCCCTGCAAAACAAGTAGCTTTAGTGAGTGTTTTGACAGTATTTGGTCTCTTGTTGAATACAGCACTCTGCCACACTGGATGAGAAAAATAACAGCATGGTAATGTTTGTCATAGCATAGTAAATATGAAATAGAGTAGATTCTGAATGTCTTTATAATCCTGCTGATAAAAGCAGGATTGTTCCAGTCTTTATAGTGAATATGCGCAGAGAACAGGGGGGGGAACTTCTTCTGGTCAATAAAAAGGGAAGTTTCCTCCGGCCAAGAGAAATATTTGGGTTTTACGATTCTCAGACAGGACTCCTGAAATACATACATTCATGAGGAGTTCAAAAAGAAAATCCCATCTGAGGCCTTTTCTTTTTTTAAATCTTCTGGCCTCTTTGTGTCTTTGTCAAAGGACGTACGTGGCCGGCATCAAGCGTCCCTTCTCGGTGAGGTTCGACCCGTACACCAGCAGCGTGGAGGTGCTGGACAACCCGCTGAAGGTCCAAGGAGGCCTGGAGGGACTGAAGGACGAGCTGAAGATGCTGACAGATGCCCTCAGTGTTTTGTCATGATGATGCCCCCCCCCCCCCCCAGCTGGCGTCCCCACCCTGGTGTCTGTTTGCTTCCTCTCGCTCTGCGACATCACCGGTCAATGTGTTCATCTCTTCTGTGCTGTACCTCCAGTATGATGCCGTTTCTGATGAGTTGTTGATTGTTTGACACCGGCTGGTTGGTGACAACATGCGGGTAAAGTTTCCAAAGATGTTCAACGCCTCGCCGGATTTGGATCCATTCGTGAAATGATGGGGTTTTGCTGCTTTTAAAGGAAAAATGTGTAGTGCAGTGTTAAAAAAAGCTTTATTTTCAAAATATGTGAATTCAGTATTTGAGTATTAACTCTCAGTTTCGCTCAGTTATTCTTGCAGTTTTTGTCCGGCAGTGTAAATGCATTATAAAAGAAATAATAAAACACACTTTCCATGTAATGTATCGTTGATTACTGCTTGAGTAAAAAGAATCAGTCAAATAATAAAGAATCGCACATTAAGTTTCTGCTGTCATGTTTCCATAAGTTATTGTTTTAATGATAATCTAATCAGACAGACCAACATTTAATGATGCTCGGCGACATTGATGGGTTTGCTTTTATCTGCCACAAGAGGGGGCCGTCCTGCCGGGCAACCCGCCTGATTTTGAAATCACAGCAGATACTTCTTGAGCCTATTAAAAGGAATCGATCATCTTAATGCTCTCCTCATGTCTTCGACGACAGCGCGCTGTTTTACAACGTTATTAAATGTTAAAAACAAGCTGATAAACACGTGAACGACAAAATGAACTTTGGGGAGGTAGATGGAAAACAGCTTTTTCGAAATACACACAGTACCAATACAGCAATGTACAAATACTCTATTACAAGTAGAAATCAAGCTTAAAAAAACAATCTGACTTAATTTATAGCAGCAAAATGAAGTTAACGTATTAAAGTAAAGGTTCTGGTTTGGTCCCGCTGACTGATATAGTCGTATATATGACATCATTAGATATTTAATAGTGAAGCATCAGTGTGTAAGAAGCATGTGACAGTTTTAGATGCTGCAGGCGGAGCTCTACAAACTGTTTCATACACAGGGACACCAGGTATATCTGAGGGCTCGTGAGACGATCGGACGACGGGAGAGGAAATAATTAAAACCAAAGTTCTGATACACAAATCTGTTGCCAGTTTTTAGACCTTTTCTCTAATTCTCAATTTTCTTTTGGATCGTTTGGACATTTATTGAAATGAAACCATGAGAGAAGTTTAAAGGGAAAGTTGTGTAGATACAGAACCTAAAACCGTGACCTGCTTTTTGTACGACATCAGAATCCAGCACGCTTGGTTTAGCCTTGAACAGAGTTTTGTATTTTAAAGCTTGTTTTATTTTCCATTGTGTGAAATCTCAATCTTAAAAGTAACTGGTGAGTTAATCTGTGAAATAAATGTCGTGTAGTATATTTCCCTACGAAGAATTTCAAGCAACATAAAGCACGAATAATCAAGTAGAAGTTCCTCAAAATTGTACTTAAAGGTGAAATATGTCAGAATTCATACTCGTAACAAATGCTGCTGAGTGTAGCTGCCGTTACCTGGTTAGCTCAGTTAGCCGTGCAGCTAGCGGTCCAGACTGGGAGTGTTTTGGTGTACACTGCTAGCACAGGAGCTTTTGGACCGGGCCGGGGCTAGCTGGTTAGCATTGCTAACTTCAGTGGATGTCTCTGTAATAACCAACGATACACAGACGTAACATCAAAACTGTCATTTCTTCACATTCTGCTGTTAATTTCACCTAAAAGTCTCACCCACTGCACCTTTAAGTGCAGCACTTGACTCTATGTGCTTTCTATCACTGTATTTTTTTAAAATAGTGCCCATTAATGGTACATACAAGCTCACCTCCACCTCTTTATACACACTATCTGGAGACAACAGGGGGAGGTAACTGTCCTGGACTTGAGAGGACAAATCTCGGGGAGCTCGTCCGGACAGAGCTCCTGGTGGTCAGCTTGTGGATCAGGTCCCTCGGCCCTCCAAACCTGCAGCTGAGAGCCAGGAGACAAACAAGCAGAGGTTCACCACCCGGACCACTAGGTGTCAGTGTGAGTCTGAAGACACACAAGTCCACATCCTCACCTCCTGCACAACACTCACTTATATAAGGGCGCCCTCATACAGTTTCATACAGAAAGACAGCTTACTTTCACACTTTGACACAATTTTAATCTGAGTTTTTTGTTTTTTCTTCCTTGCTGGAGCCTTTAGCAGGACACTCAGCACCATCCACACTGGAGGACTTTATCGATTTGCCCTGTTATTAATATTAATGTTTAGTTTGTGAGAAAGCAAACGTCATCTTTTTCCTTCATCACTTCCTCCTGCCTCTTCATCACATGATGCAGCATTTCTTTACATTGACACTTGATATTCCTGCTGCAGTCAGTCACTGCTGCTGCTGCTGCTGCTGCATCCTCCTCCTCCACCTCCTCCTCCTCCTCCTGCTGGATCAACCCCACTTCATGCTCCCCTTCAGGTGGGGAGAGCCTCTGACCTGTGTGACTAACACCTCCACCTGAGTCAAGAGCAAACCCCCCCACCAGAACCTCAGCCACACTCCTTCCACTCTCATCTTAATTACAGCAGGGCGGAGACATTGACATTTTTCTTGGAGTCTGAGGAATTACGTCTATTCTTGTTCTTGTCTGCGTCCCTGTGTGTAAACATTGTGATTGTAGGTTACAGTGCGTAAACGTGGAAAATGCCTATGGAATTGTTCCATATTTTGTGACTCTCACTCTCTCCCTCTCTTTTTTTCTCTTTTTCTTTTTTTTTGCCTTTTCTCCCTTTAAGCACTTTTCCATAAAACGTCTCTGGACCATTTTTTTTTTTTTTTTACCAGCCGTGAAGAGGAGGAGCGAGGGGGTGGGGTGTGGAAGTAAGGGGCGTGTTTTGGTATATAATACCTCTCCCTGAGAAGTTTTGTTCTGTCGCCTGGTCTTTGGGACAGCCTCTCACACATCATCTCAGCCGCACCAACTGGGAAACTAACTCACCTGCAATCTCTCCAAAAACCAAATAACACCCCCCTCACCCCTCCCGACGTTTTTGACTACTGCCATCTGACATGGAGACCCAGCAAAGACACGGACACCACTCACTTTGCCACACCTGCCGGAGGACGGAGAGCAGCAGAATGAAGGTAACCAGAGGGAACAAATAGTTTCATGCGCTCCGGTTTGTGCTGTGCGGGTCTTGACAGACGTCTGGCGGGGTTGTAACCATGTTGTAACCATGAGTGAGGAAAAACACCCCGCTCCGGGCTGAGCTGATGCATTGATCGCATCATTTTTTTTTTCTTTCTGCTTTTTTCTTTTTGGACATCTCTTTAAATCGCATGCAGCAGAGAAAGTTGAAGATGCAGACGTGACATGGAGAGCTGCGGGGAGCTGTGAAGCATTCGTGCAACAGGTTACCTGATAGGAAAAGGAGGAGAAAAGAGTTTGAGGGCTGTCTTTTTTCTTTTGTTTGTTTTTTATTTTTATTTCTTTTTTGGGATTTCTTGATGGTGCGCCGTTCTCTCTGGACTCGGGAGCAGCAAACAGCTGGTCTTTTTTGTCGGCAGATAGGGGGCGGTAGGTCTGAGGGTCAGTGAGCTCATCCCAGGGTGAGCAAGGGGAAAATAAATGCTGAGTCTGGCCTTTCAGATAGTTAACTATCGAGCAGCCGGTCTTGCAACTTTCTGGAGAGTTGTGTAAGAGCGCGTAAGGCAAAGATACCGTCTCGGTTTTTTTCCTCCAGAATAAGCACTTCTTCTCCCAGGTGCGACACAGTGACAGCGGCTGATAACAGTGACGAGGGAGGGAGGGAGGAGGGGGGGAGGTGGACATATGCCATCATTTGTCTTACGCAGTTAGTAGGTCAATACATCAATACGTAGAAACAGCACCTAACAGTGGAAGTCGTACATCTTGTACAATGCGTAAAGAGTGGATCCAACATCTGGCTGTCATCTGGGATTTATTATTCAAAAGATTTTTTTTTTTGTGATTTTTTTTTTTTTAAGATGTTTTATTCAATGTCATCACTTCTGTAATGTTTGCATTTGTTGACCAGATGCTGTGTGTCTGTGTGTGTGTGTTTGTGTCTGCAGGTCAAGAAGATGTCCTCGTCCAGTCGCGCGCTGCTCTTTGCACTGGCCCTGACGCTCTACGTGGTGGAGGTGGCCTCGGCGGAGACGCTGTGTGGGGGAGAGCTGGTGGATGCGCTGCAGTTTGTCTGCGAAGACAGAGGCTTCTATTTCAGTAGGTTCCGAACCAGAAAAAACAAAAAACCCATCACAAGTTTTCTGCTCTCCTTTTCTGTCGAAAGCTTCTCTCTCTCCCTCTCTCTCTGCTGCTGCTGCTCAGACTCGCACACATCTGTTTGGATAGCTGAGGCTATCGCTCTGTCTGTGGCTGCGCGGTATGCGTGTTTGGTATTTTTCTTTCTCACGCGCTCACACGCGCACACAGAAAGCGAGAGGGAAAGAGAGAGAGAGAGAGAGATTATAGCCAGCTGTGTGTGTGTGTGTGTGTGTGTGTGTGTGTGTGTGTGTGTCAAGACCTGGTCCAAGCCGCTCTGTCTGCTGAGTGTGCGCATTCTGCCTCACAGCCCTTCATACCTCTCATTGCATATGAAAGAGCCGGCGAGCTGTGAAGGCACACACGACTCAGCGCGACACAATGGGCCGCTTGTTTACCAGTAAAGTAATAGCACCCCAAGAGGCATACCAGTCACCTCAGCACCAGTGTTCCCAGGCCGGCCGTCCACACTGATGAGTCCGAAGGGGGGAGGAGGAGGGAGTAGGGAGGGAGTGAGGAGGAGGAGGAGGAGGAGGAGGAGGGGGCTGTTTTTGATGTCAGGTTAAGAGGACGGATCATTAACATCAATTCTGATCATTGCTTCCATTGTAATGATGATGGGAATAGCTGTAAAGCATTAGGTGAAGGCATTGTGCTTGGCTTGTTAATCCTCCAGTGGATAAGCTCGTGTTTGCACAGTCTTGTTTGCGACACAACTTCCAACCTTCCTCCTCGCATGGAGAGAAAACCCTCTCTTCAAACAAGATTTTAGCTATTCGCACCTCTGACGGACAGAAAGATCATTGTCCGATTCAGGCCGACATACAGTAGATGTGCTCCCTCCCTCCCTCCCTCCCTCCCTCCCTCCTCCCTGCTGGATCACCCTCTCTTTTCTCTCTTCCTGCAATCAAACCTTGCCTTCCCCTCTCCTGAGACTCCTGCAACACTCTGCTGGGTGCAGGACTTCAAACGAGGCCCTTTTATCGGATGCGGATACTGTTCCCCGCCGTGCAACATGCTAACCCTCCGCCCCTCCGCTGTATTCTTCTTTACCTCCCTCCCTCTCTCCCAGGTCTTTACTTTCTTCCTCTTTTGTTTTGCCTTCTCCCTCTCTCTCTCTCTCTCTACCTCTCTGCCCCTCCTCTTCTCTCTCGCCCTTCCTCATCCTCTTTATCTTTTGCTGACTGGACAAAGGACAAGGTCACAGGAGAGTTTCCATTTTATGTATTTGCTCACCCAAAGATCTGTCTAGGAGCTTAGCTGTCTGTCTCCATCACTCTCCACAGCACAGGGTGTTTACTTGTGTATTCACTCATTAAAGGACTTCCAGATAGCCCTAATCAGATTATCCCCTACAAACAAAAAGATTTGTTGCAGTTGGTCATAGATTTCCTTTTATCCTCTTTGCTCCGTGGACCGCTATGATTGTCGAAAGTAATCCCGCGAAAACAACCTAGATTCATTCCTGAGGCCTTAACCTCACCCTCCTCATCGTCTGTTGTGTTCCTCCTCAGGTAGGCCAACCAGCAGGGGAAACAACCGGCGCCCCCAGAACCGTGGGATCGTAGAGGAGTGTTGTTTCCGTAGCTGTGACCTCAACCTGCTGGAGCAGTACTGTGCCAAACCCGCCAAGTCCGAAAGGGACGTGTCGGCCACCTCTCTACAGGTCTTACCCGTGATGCCCCCACTAAAACAGGTACGTGTCACCGAAACGACAACAACAGCACACCAGTATGGGAAACGCTATCTGTCCTCACATCTCCTGCGCCTCCATTCACCTGTGTTCCTCACCCCTATGTCCTTGACACTGAGTGCAGACTGAAACCCACGCGAAGACAGGTTTATCTTGCTAAATGGTCATTGGTAAGCAGTTACCTTCCATGCAAAGTGCTGACCGTCGTGGAAAACATCAAGACAGTCACAGCACATAATATTCAGGAAAGGGCAGAGTCATACTCACAGACTGAGACAGTGTGTGTATGTGTGTATGTGTGGGAGAGAAAGTCTGTGAGATGGTGGAGACTGCTGGTCCGTAACAAAACAGTGTGTTCCAAGTGTGTGATTATTAGTCACGGAACAGCAAGCTCCCCCGAAAAACTGGCATGCATTTTATTTTGATCCGTGCCGTTAAAAAACACCTGACCTGGCCCGGGAGAGCTTCTCTCTGAAATATGTCACAAAACACGGCGGGAAGCCGCCAAAGCGTTTCAGGTCTTTTTCACTGCGGTCATAAGACCGAGCCGTGGCTGCTTTCCAGACCTCTTTAAAAAAAAAAAAATCCCTCCAACCTTCCTCTAGGCCGGACTCGAAAGACATTTTATGTGAATGTTTCTGTTTGACCTGTTAGAGAATCAGCATCGGTGGCGTTAGATGCGCGAGGCGATGTAAACAAGACAATTAAATAGATGTGTAGCTTCTGTGTGAAATGCAAAAAAAGGAGAGAAGGCTGTAAGGGAATTAGTTGGGACATGTCCCCAGTTTGTCAGAGCAGGGAGAGTTGCTGGGTACAGCCCGCTCTGAGGGCCAGCTGTTCTTTGGCTATTGAGCAGGCCCGGAGTGAATGAAGGGGGATAAACACTCCTCAAGTGGCAGGACCAAAACAAGCCATTCAGACAGAGCACTGGCTACTCACGCATAAATTCTAGCTCTGCTGCTACCACTCCCACTTTGTCTCAATCCCTGGTGCTTCAGCACAACACCTAACGCCATTAATGTGCAGGAAGAGAGGTTTTTGAAATGACGGTGCGTGTATGTGTCGTTTCACTCGGGTCTGTGGAGGTTAGTCAGTTCAGCGGGTCGTTGGGTGAACGACGACGTGCCCCTCATATGAATATGAGGCGAGTGACCGCCCTTCCCTTTGACAGTATGTTAAAGAGGCTGAGCCGAGCACTTGTTGACAGCTTCTCTCAGTCGAGGAAACCAAAACAGGGGCAAGTCGGAGGCGAGGCGAGTCTGTTATGACGCTCAGCGCTATGAGAATGACATTTGATTTCCATTTGACTGGCCCAACAATGACTGAATGTTTTCACAAAATAAACACGGCTTTCCTCCATTGTAATAAGCACTTGCACAGTATCTTATCACTTCTAATGAACTCACTCCCTCTTTTTTCCCTTTTTCCTCTATTTTCGCCTGCACGCCACAATAGGAAGTCCCAAGGAAGCAGCATGTGACCGTGAAGTATTCCAAATACGAGGTGTGGCAGAGGAAGGCGGCCCAGCGGCTCCGGAGGGGTGTCCCGGCCATCCTGAGGGCCAAAAAGTTTCGGAGGCAGGCGGAGAAGATCAAAGCCCAGGAGCAGGCGATCTTCCACAGGCCTCTGATCAGCCTGCCCAGCAAACTGCCTCCCGTCTTGCTCGCCACGGACAACTATGTCAACCACAAATGAGCCCGCTGCCAGCCCTTTGCACAGACAAGAGTTTGGAGGGAGAAAAAAAGACTAGGGGATTATAGCTTTGTCTCTGACGTCATTTCTGTGGCAGTCCTCTTTGACCTCCCCTGCCCTGTCCGAGCCCACCAATCCCTCCCCCTGCTCTCATCCACTACTTCTTGACCTCCTGGCCCTTTTTTCTAATGCCCCCTTCAACCCGACCCACCCATCCTCCTCCGGCACACAAACATGCCTTCACATTCTTCCTGTCTGAACTCTTTCGCTCCCTCTCTCTTTCAGTCACTGACACAAAAGGCACAAACACAAATGATGAACAAAAAGTTAACAATTCGGCTGAATGCAATTCAGGTGGATCCTTAAAGCAAAAGAGAAAACGGGAAAAGGAGAAAAGAAGATGAAAGAGATCTGTGGTTTGCAAGTGTCAAGAGGACACCCAGCGGAATGTTTTTTTGTCCTTGTGGAAGACAACTGAAAGTGAAGAGCAGCTTGCATGAAAGAATCCATTCCACATCATTTTTTTCCTGAGGCAAAAAGAAAATCTCTTAGTTTCTTTTTGTTATTAGTTTGCACCTCTACCTATAAAGGGACTTCCACACTGTAAGGAATTATTTTGTAAAATTAGATTCCTGTTCCAGCACCTTTTGATCACAAACAAAAAGCAGAAAAGAGTCTGCAAAATTGCACATTGCCACGGATTACGTCAAAGTAAAGAAAAAAATGGCACTATTTTTTTATGAACAATGAACGTGTAGCTTAAAAAAATGTCATGGTGCTAGCTTTGGGAATGGACTCAAAGAAGAGGTTGAAAAGCACGTTTTTTTTTCTTTGAATGAATATTAAAACTTTCCGTTTTAAGGAAAGTGTGACTTTTAAAAAAAAAAGGAAAATAAAGGATATGGGGGAGCTCCTGGCAGTGGCAGTGTCAAGGGGGAAGTGTCACTGAGAAAAGAAATGGGCTGTGTTGGCATCGAGGCTCACAGCGAGTGCTAGCGGCTGCTCATCACTAGTTTGCCGGCGTAAGCGGCAAAGGGGGACCTGAGACCCAGTCCCTGTTCCTCCTGTCCCTCTGAGGCTGCCAGACACAGGGAGCAGTGTGGGGACACATATGGGACACCGTGGACCGCCTGGATTGGACAGTACTACAGTTCTGGGACAGGACTTCCTGTTTGCCATGGCTTTGCAGACTGCTCTGACAGGAAGTAACATGGCATGGACAAAGAGCAAGTGGGATAATGATGATTATATTTTATTTTGTCTTTATTCTGTTTTTCTTTTCATATCAATGTTTCAATGAAAAAAAAAGGAAAACCCCGTCAGTTTCTGGTACCGTGACATTCCTGTTTTTCCAAGTTAGGCTTTTTTTTTGTTTTATGGTTTCCATGGTTATTGTTATGATGTTATTTTACAGTTCTAAAGAAAGGCACAAAATTTCAATTCAAAGGGAAAAAAACAGCAATAATGTCAACTAACATTTTATTTTTATTGTATATCAGTAGTATTCACATGCTTTTGCCTGAAAACAAATACTTGAATATATATATATACATCTATATATATATATAAATATAGATATATAATTAGTTTCCAGGGACGTTGTGTTATTTTCCTTTAGTCTGAGCTGTATCTTGCGTAATGAGCCGCCAAGCTTTTTTGTTTGTTTGTTGAAATACAAATAAGGGCACTGTATAAAGGCATTATTTATTTTGTTATAAAATATATTTGAAAAATTGGTCCAAATAATATACGTAGCACTGATGCTCAACTGACGGTTTTATTTTGTATGATCTCTGTTTTTCCAATTGGAGTTGTAAGGCTTTTTTGTAGATGCTTTGTACCAAAAATAATGTCTTTTTTTTCTCCTTTTTTTTCTTTTGCCATAGTTACTTTAAATTAATATTTTAACAGCAGTATAGCCTGGATCGCTTAGGCATGTTATGTCACACAGAAATAGGCACATACTCTGAATACATTGGTCTGCATGGATTTTCCGGGAAGCCTTTCAGGGGTTATCTGTGAAAAAAGGAAAGCATCAATGAGTGACTTTATTATTGGTAAAAAAACAAAAAAAAAATATCTTGTTCAACATTGATTGTACTCAAACCCACTATGTTTCGAAGCCACTTTAGTCTTGATGGCGGGGAGGGGGGGGGATGATCAGTCCTTCATTAAATCATGTCTTTGTTATCGTGCATGGTGTCCTATGGTCTTCTACGGAGCATCTTGCCTATGTGCCAGTGCCACTGATGTTGTTGTCGCGCGTTTGGTTTGTGGTCGTGAGGCCGCAAGCGTCCCGGTCAGTCGTAGATTTTTCGGGGGTTAAGCTTACATGTGACTTACAAACGAGTCATTGTGTCGATGCCTTAATTGAAGGTAATGATGTTGCTATGATGCTAGTAACCATCAAAGGTCACCTAAAGGTCATTGTCTATCAAGGAGAGAGCCTATCATCGTATCACCTCACTGTTCTCATCTATCTATCTGTCTGTCTCTATGGCTGTCTGTCTCTATGTCTGTCTGTCTTTCTTCTCTGCTGGTAGTAGACAATGCCCCGTGATCTTTCGCATCAACAGTACGTGTCTGTATTTGCGTCACGGCGAGGCAAAGGGGGAGAAAAGCAGCGTTGTTAGCCTGCCTTTTTCACCCCTCAAACAATCTTCCAATCATCCATCCATTATGCATTTGATGAAGGGCTATCACGCTGAACCATTTCTGAAGCACTCAGGAAAAAAAACAAAAGAAACAAAACAAGAAAACAATCTATGCTCTCCGAGGGAGAAGTGGAGTAGTTTGCTGAGTGTGAGTGATAATCTTGTTGTGGAAGGGCAGCTGAGGTTTTTTTTTTTACCCGTACCTGGCCATAATGATACAGCTATTCTGTGACAAAACCACTGAAAGCCCATGTCAGAAACAAGGTAACTCTGTGCCACTTTACAGTTTCCTCCTCCTCCTCCTCTATGGTGTCATGCATCGCCCATGAAATGCAGACTTAATGGTTATTTCTTCCTGCTGTGGTGAACAGTCAAGCCAATACTTTATATCTTCTTTCTGTCTGAGATCTCAATTATCAAGGCTCCGTCCTGTCTCTAATTATATTCTACTTCAGTTGTGCAACAAAGCAGGCAGTGCAATTATTATTATTATTATATTATTATTATTATTGTTGATAGTAATATTATTATTATATTTTCTATTTTTATTCTATATTTTCCTGCTAGGACTGCATTCATTCACTATTGTAATGTTCAAACAGGCTACTCTAGTGTTCTTATGAATGGCGTGAAAGACAACCACTTCTTTTCGCTGAATATGAAGAGATATCTTGCCGAGCAAATGGCAACTTTTTCTGTGTCAGTAGCTCACTCAGCCTGTGTGTATTTTATTGATTTAACCTCTGCACGCTAGAACGTCCGAAATGCACAATTCATGTACTTTCATTTTTAATATCAATAAAAAAACATTTTATCAAACATACGAAAAAAGATGTACTGCTTTGTTCAGTGTATATTTTGCCCGTCTTGGATGTGTGTTTCACGCTTTCTCGGCGTGCGGCGAGCTGCTTTTAAAATCTTTTTATATCAATTAAACCTTATGTACCCTGTAAATGATTTATTACATCTTACATCTCCAGTTGCTTTTAGCACCCTCTCGGTTCCTCTCACCCACCCTACCTCCCTTTTCCCTTTCTTTCCTCTCCCTCCTCCATCTCTGCCTTAGCCCACGTCTGTCTCCGTCCGTCCGTCTGTCTGTCTCTCTGTCTCTCTGTCTCCTGCTCTGTGATAAGACCGTGTGTGCCAAAGTGTAAATCAGCACTCACAGAGTGGCAAGCCGGCTGGCCACAACTCCTCAGCCCTTCCTCTCTGCTGCATGCCACACTAAACCTGACCTGTTCTCACTCCGTCTGACACACCCATCCGTACATCCATCCCTCCGTCCTCCAGCGGCTTTGCTAACTACTGGAGCGAGCTCCCACTTCAGTTGCTAAGTTTAGTAGGCGACATGTCTCAAATTATCACATGCATATTCTGAAAATGGCACGACCTTTCATTGTTGACATGCATGCACATACCCAGCCATGAGGATGTCTGTTACCGGGCAGATTTACAGTTTAGTATCTTTGTTCCCAGAATGGAACAGTTTTGGGCACTGGGGTTATCTTGGTGCAGCAGCAGCAGCAGCAGAGTTGTACTGCAGCTCTCAGTTCTGGTTTTAGATTGGCACTAAAGAGTTTGAGCTTCACAGGCAGGACTGGCAGAAATCTGTTCTTCTTTGGCTTTAAGTGCAAAGCTCGACCGAACAGTGATGAGATGCACATGAGTCGCTTCTGGGAAAGTGGAGCTTGTGTACCGTGTTTTATGGTCATAAATTGCTCAATTAAATCACCTCTGCCCGTCTCATGAAACCTTATTGCCCCACTGAGGAGTCCATCCACTTGCATAAAAGAGGGGGAAAAAACACTGCTGTCAAAAAAATATCCCCTTGTGAAAGATGGCTAGAGGCTGCACATGTTCAAACACACAATCGTGCGCATACTGAACGTATATGCAAATCTGCACATATTTCCACCTCGTCCGCCAGTCAATTCTAACTCCATTCCCATTATTGATTAATGTGTTATTAGTGTTTTGAAAGTGTCATTCCTAATAAAACACTTCACTTTCACTGACTCTTTTAAAACAAATTGGCAGGTGTGTGTGCATGTGTGTACATGTGTGTGTGTGTATTTTGCTGCAGCCGCTCTGGGACCGAGCCTGTTCCCCCGCAGGTGTTTATACATAGTATGACTCTCTAGAGCTTGGTAATGAGATCAGGGACTCTCTGGTCCTCAGGGCTCGTCACATCACCGCTGTGCCTGACGGAGCAGCGTCTGGCACAACATAAGTCAACCAAAACAAGCCAAACCGGGCCACGAAGCGCAGAGACTTGTGCTCGTTTTCTCCTGATTGATGTTCAGTCTGATGTTTAAGGTTAAATCTCTTCAAGATCATTAGAGCTGATACCACAGAAAGAAGAGATGTCAATGTAGTAAAGTCAGCGTGTAGGGGGCCCAGTGGTATTTATCTTGGTATGTATGTAATTGTAATGCCAAATCTAAATTCACATCCGCATCTATATGTGGAAGTTAAGCAAACAATCACTATAGCATTATCCTAAATACGTAAACAATACAAAGAGCGCATAAATGCCACCTCAACCTAAACTGGTGGAGCCAAATAAACCATAAACCCAAAACCCACGCATCCATCCCCATCAGAGAGGCCTCCTGAACTGTGGAGCGGAGTGTAGATGTGGGTGGCACAACTCTCCCAGGCCTGACATTGGAAACTGCCAAAGAGCACACTAGAGTTAGTTGTGGTTGGCCGGATGCACGGGATGCATGTAAGGCCAGGCCAACTATTGAGGCACAGGGTTTGGCAAGCCCAGACCATCACAGCCCAGCGTGGCCACACAGGCCAATTAAGACAGGCCTTCTCCTCTCCTTTCTTCTCCTCCCCTCCTCTGTGTCTCTCTCATCTCTCCCTCTCTCTTTATCTCTCACTTTCTCTCTTGTACTCCCTCTCTCTTTCTCCCAATCCTCACAAAGCGTGCTCACACATTCCTCTTTTCCCACTTTGCCTCTCTAATTGCTGTGCGCTGAAAAGAGGGATGGAGAGAGGGGAATGAGATTGAGAGAAAGAGACAGAAAGAGGGAGAATCAGAGGGAAAGGGGGTCATACCAGAGAACCTCTATGGCCAGGACAAACTGTACTGGCCCCCTGGAATAGTCAAAACTCCTGAGTGCGGTGTGCATCTCTCTCCCTCTCTATCTCATTAATTACACTGAAACATAACCGTTTAGCTAATTTCTCCCAAAGAGCTTAATTTCATAATGCAGATATAACTCAGTCGACATCCTCGCATGGACTCCGAGGTGGTTACAGCAGAGCAGGAGCATAAAGAGGGGATTGTGTTTCTTCAGCGCCCCACAAAACTATCTAATTGTTGATTCCTAATCAACCAGGAGCTGCGAGGAGGCTTTTCTCTAATTACGTAACCGTAGTTTCTGACATATTAACACTGAAGTGGAAGTTTTAGCGGATTTTGTGCAAAGGAAGAACTGTTTGAGGACAAGAAGAGAAGAAGGTCGGGGACAGGTGAACTTTTTCCTCGTGCAAAATGAGCGTATTTATGTCGCTTACATGTGAATTTATCATGATTCTTCAATTACATCTGCAAATCTACGTCATGTTTATCGCAGTTTATCATGTATAGAATACAAGATTTGGGCAAACCAAAACAACTCCACAGTGTCAGTGTTTGTCTTTGGTCTTATGTCCGATCGTCTCCTCAAAAGCATGAGAAAGGACACTCACAGCCCACTCGCACTAAACACGGAGCACTTTGGATGCTACATTTGTAAAGTTTTGCAATTTTGTGGCTTTCGGTGTCTTTGTCAACACACCATCGGAGGGTCAGAAGATTTCAGAAACGGCATAGAAATGTGGATGTGACAAGATGTGTGGGGTAGACTTTATTCTGGAGGGCCAGGACAAAGGAAATGAGGTGGTTAAGCCATACAAAATCATAACAAAGGGGGAAGTGGTTTCCAGTGTGGTCACTGGGTCATTGCATGACAATTTCCTCTTACTGGAAAACAAGGGGGTCACAGCTTTACACTGAAATATACTCTGTGTGTGGTGCCGAGACCGCCTGGGCTATACTTATTCACAGGGGTCAAATGTTACCCTCCGTGGCCTTTCACTTTTTAAGGCTTTTTTTTAAAAAAAAACGTCCGCATCTTCTTCCAAAACAATAAAAAATGTAAACATCCGCCCACGCTGCATGCATACATACATTCTCCAGCAGAGGTGACCTTTTATCGCTTTTTTGGCATTTTCTGAAATTCATGGATTTGTTAAAGGCTAAATTTAATTGAAGGTGTTGCAGGAAGAGTGAAGTGGGTGGCAGTAAATGTTTAAAAGCAGAATGCTGCACTTAATTAAACAAGGAGGTCAGCATCTTGTAACGTTTAAGGTTTCTGAGTTTCTAACTTTAACATTATCCAGGTGTGTCCTTACTTCACTCTATCAGGGCATTCATCATTGTTGCACGTCAGTGTCACTATGTCGGGGTCACTGGGGCACTACCTGGGACTACACACACACACATACACAGAAATAACACACACACACACACACACACACACACAGAGGTGCTGCCATTACTGCCATGATCCATTAGACACATTAGAGGCAAGACAGTGAAGGGTGCAGAGCTGAATCTGCTGGACACACACACACAGACACACGGCACTGTTAATGGAAAACTTAAGAGAAATGAAACGTTCATACTGAAGGCAGACAATCAGTGATGCTGGCACTTGTTGTGGTGGTAAAGCAGGCTGCACAATAACCAGGGACACTCCCCTCTATGTTTGAACAACATATAATTACAGATCAGGATAGGAGAGCCCATTCTGAGGGGAAAATAGCAATCTCTCTTAATTACAAGGCAGGCCATGATCCATACCTATCCGTCACTTCAAATAACTCTGTTGGATGACTCTCTGTTGGAGCGGGCTGGCAATATTATTTCTTGTTCAGGTAGAGATAAACAACACGAGCAGCGCTGGAAGGGGCCATCAGCTTAAAAAACTGAGATCTCAACAGGAGACTCATCCACAGCAAGATTTTTTAGTTGCTAAATCCCGAGCGAAACTAAAAACTGGTTGATTTTAAAGAAAACAAAACAGTCATGTGGGAGAAAAAAAACCACCTCTGCTAACTTCTCTTCCGTGTGTTTTTTTTTTTTTTCTTTTTTATAAACCAGATCCCTGTGGATGTTATTATGTGCTTTTGAATGACAAGTGTTGAGTTGGACTTTTGTGCAACAGTTGAGCGACTGCCAACGTGTGTGTCCAGCTGTCATGCTCACACACACACACACACACACACACACACACACACACACACACACACACACACACACACACACACACACACACATACACAGGCTCCAGTCTCCAGTGAACAGTGTCAGCATACAGCTATGGTGGAGGTTCCTCTCTCACTCTCTCTCTCTCTCCGGCTCTCAGGCCAGATGAGCATTCTAGTTATCTTCCCCACATAAACAAGATAAGCTCCATTTCTTTGGCCCTCCGTCAGGGCCCAGGGGTTACAGAGTTCTTTCCTCCTAGTGCGCTCTTTCTCTTCCTCTCCTTGATCTTTTTCCCCCCTCCTTGTTTTTTTCTTACTGCAACTTCTGTTTTTCTTGTTTTGTGAAGACTCACTGCAGTGCGTGAAAAACTCCCGGCTCACAATAAAATTATTGTCTGGTAATGAATTGTCATTTCGCTGTGAGAAACGGTCTTTCTTCCACCACTTTCTCTTTTTTTTTTTCTTTTTTCTTTTGCTAAGAATGACAGACATTTCAGATATCGTCATAGCCCACACAGCAAAACATGCGCGCGCGCACACACACATGCACACACTGTCAGACAAAAAACACAACAGAGGAGTGCAAATATTTGTGAGGAAATTGCTCGAGAAGGACATTGCAACTGTGCCATTTGGCTGCCCCAAACCATTGTCCTCTGAGACTTGCCATGGAAGCTGGCAGCGGTTGTTTGTGTCTGCTGTGCCATCCTTCAGCCCAAGACTGTCAATTTCATTCTCATGCTTCAGTAATGCGGATGGGAAGTTATCCAGAAATGCCACAACTGAAAAGAGACTATGTATATATATGTGTGTGTTTGTGTGTGTGTATTTTGTGTGTGTGTGTTGGTGTGCACTTAAATATAATGGCAGTGCCACCAGTCTGGCACACAAGAGATGACAAAGTGTTCTCTGTGAAAAACCCACACATATACTCAAACGTACACAAACATAAACAAACGGGCATTGCATACACAAACAACAGCATGAAAGCACACGTGCATACGCAAGTTACGCACATTTAAATATGCACACACATACGCACTTAAACACACGCACACATTTGTGTTTCACGGAGCCCCTGCTAATGATGGGTGGCAGTATGATGTTTGTGTGCGTTCCAAAAGAATTGGCATTACTACTTGGGCCAAATCAGCAGCCAACAGCAGCAGGCTATTAACAAAACTGTTTCTTTGTTTGCTTTTTTTCCTGTTTTTTTTCTTGAGAGGCGCCAAGCAATTAATGGTCTGCCTATGGGAGACCAGTAAACTGTGCCACAGTGGAAAACATATGCACAATGATGCAAGACATGATGGAAAAGAATAGATGATATTATGACTGGCCGGCATTCATCATCCTCGTCTTTTTTTAACGGGACGGAGCAAAAGAGAAGAGCGTGTTCTGAAGCCCGGCTGACATGCACAAGAGCTAGACGTACTTTTTGACCGTCGTGGCCGGTGTTACTGAGTTCAAAGCCTCCGAGCAAGTACAAGGATGAGAAACTGTGTGTGTGTGTGTGTGTGTGTGGTGGGTGGTAGGATTACCATGTTGATTTAATCTCCTTCAGCACTTAATAGAAAAAGACACAACTTGGAGGAGACCTTTAGTGCCTTCTTTCTTAGCCAGGTCTTTCTAGGAAAAGAAGGATTTTTTTCTTAATGGTGCAACATGAGATTTTCTCAAAGGTCGATTAAAAACCAGTAAAACTGACAAAGAGGGAGGAAAAGGTGGCTCTTCCATGACCGTGAGCTGGTAAACCTGCAGCAGTTATATGTAAACAACTTCTGTTTTATCTGCCGTTATATTGTACCACATAAACAAAGCTGATAAGCAGCAGAGATACGACGACCAGGAAGGGAAGAGCATTTATTGTCTTATTATGAACACTTGCATACGGCTCTGTAGATCGACCCATCCGGTATGAATAGACACATTAGGACCATTAGCTTATTTCAAATGAGTTTTTTTGTTTGTGTGATTGTTTTTGAACAATTTGGACTCATAAATCACAAGAAAACTCGTAGGCACTCTCTTTGAAACTATTAAAATGCCTTTATTGTCACAGCATGGTCATGTTAGACCTCGCAAAACTTTTTAAGATGTGACAATAAAGACATTTAATTCATTAATATGAGTCCAGGAAGAGCTGCAACTACTTATATTCTTTGATGACATTTCCTTTTTTAAACTTGGACTTGTATTGTGCCGCTTCATAAATCTATGTTAATCTGTATAAGAGTTTGACTATAAAAATATATCTCATGAAACAAGCAAGTAAAGCTATGGTCTTAAAAGAAAACATCTTAATTTTTACCTCTTTCTATACAGGGATGCTGGAAGTTAGTCACAGTTGGGGGTGCTGAGAGGTCAGACGTCGACGTCGTAGTAAATTTGATTGGCCAGGATAACTTATATCTAATAGTTCTAATACAACAAATCTGTGCAACAATTTGAAAATGTACAATAACAACATACAATAGGTCAAGGCAGCCGCAGCACCTGCAGTCAAACCAGTGGGGCGATGAAGAGGGAGAGAAATTCCCCAGACTCCCTTATAAAATCACTCAATTTTGTGAGTTAGGGGAAACGTACACTTTGTAAAATGCCGTCTGTGACAAATTTTTAATCACTTGGGCCTTCTTCTAAATTCGGCAAATGTTACAGATGAATTCATTTCTTTTCTTGTATAAAAAACATCGATACAGAGTCACTTTTAACAGAGACTCAAGTCTGCAGTGAAGCTCATACACCTGACATATAAACCAGATAAATGTCAAGTAACATGAGGCTTCATGATCAAAGAAAGTTTTTATATCAGGTTTATATAGTGCATTGTTTTGGGGGGTCCTGCAGCCCCACTTCCTGTGTCCATGTTTCTATATTTTGAGCATTTATCGATACAATCACAAACATTGAAATAGAGGTTATGAAAGCAGAGGTAAAAAGCAATGGTGTGTCATTTAGATTTTGGTTTCCTGTGTCAATGTGTGCATTGTGGCTCATGCTCATGCTCCTGTGTGCAGCCTGCCCTCCCCAGATCTGCCCACACTGCATTAGTAAGCGTTGACGGTTAACGGCACGCGGCCAGCGACCTCACACCAATCCATGTTTCAACATTTACACCCGCTCTTATCCAATAGTACAAAAATCACTTCCACAGGCTGTAGACGGAGATAGTTTGAGATAGCTGGGGCAGGTGCGCAATAAAGATGGGCCTGATTAATGATCAGCCAGATAACAGTAAATTAGAGGATATTGCCATATAATATACTGAGTTATAAAAGTGACAGAAAGTGAGATAATGATGTGGATTTACAGCCCTTTGCTGGTACTGAGTTCTCAAGCGCATGTGATTATTAGATAAGTCGCTGTCCTCAGAACGGTCTGCGTGGAGTGCATGTGTGTGTTCATACTTACATACATACCCAAGTCAGTTTTATCTTGGGCAGGTCAGGCCAGGTTGAGTCCTTAGTTAAAGGAGAAGTTCACCCAAAAAATGAAAATTGAGTCATTACTCACCCACATGTTGATGGAAAGTCGGATGAAGTTGCGTAGTTTCCACAAACGATTTCTGGAGCTTCACAGCAAAACTGTGTTGCAGCGTTCCCATGGGGCCTTTAATGTCTCCGTACAGCTTGCCTGGTGCAATCCAAGTCTCCAGAAGTCCAAATTGATTTGATAGATGTTATTCACACCCTTTTAAAAGCCAAATTATTCACTACAGCTGCTAAGCTAAAAGTGTTAGCGCACACCCCGTCTAAAGTGAACTTTTCAAATCAATTTGGGATCTCAGGGCTTCCATAAACTTAGATTACGCCAGATGAGTTGTGTGCAGCTATTTTATGTTTTGTTTTGTTTCTTTGGTTGCTATTTAACATTTTATAACGAGTGCCAATACGTTGAAAATTCACCTGACTGTCTCATCTTTTAAGGCAATTCAAGCCCAAGTCAAGTAAAAAATTTTAAAAAATAAACTGAAAACATAAAATGAAGACAGGCAGGTCATTTGAGTCATCATGTCTGAAGTCTCGTCAAGTCATGAGTCTTTAACGTCCAAGATCGAGTTGAGTCTCAGGTCATTTATTTCCTGTCAACTCATCAAGACAGCGACACGTTAAACTTGCTCAACTTCTTCATATTTCAACAGACTTTTCTTTTAATGTGCCTAAAGAGTAGAAGAATCATCAAGAAACTTAAAAAAAACAATAATAGGTTTTTAACTAAATAGTGACAACCTTATACTGAGTCATTCCTGAGAGCAAAGAACCAACTACAGTCAGCACTGGATGTGGGAGAGCCAGGGCTTTAGCAGTCACAGTGAGCGGCCCCTATTATGTATTACAAGGGAGTCATATAAGAAACACAAAGCCTCAAAAACACCCCAAAATTGCCTTTGTTTTATTGTCAATTAACACAGACCATCATCAGCAATTTCCTGTTACTCACCGACTGAATATACCCTCTGGTGTTGTGAATGACCCCTTGAGATGAGGTAACAGCAGCGGTTTCACCTTAACTAGACATTTCTGGGAGGAGAAAATTAGCTGCAAATCCACGTTTGGCTCCTCTGCACATGTTTCGGCTAATTCATACGTGCAGCGGTGTGTGCATGTTCCCCACTGTCTGTGCATGTGTGTTCATAACCATCAAAGTTTTTTTGTTATGTTAAGAGTGTTTGTGAGAAGTGGCTGTGACAGGTAACCAGGAATTATCCAGTGGCTTGGTCCCCAGACAGACTGTGTGCGTACGCTGTGTGCCAGGCTAGTAATTGTGGGCTCGGAGGGAGAGAGGCTATACCATGTTAGCCTTATTATTATCATTAAAGCGAGAGTTAGCTCGCTGTCTGAGGCCAGGTCGAACAGGGAGATGTTCCTCCAGACAAACTGATGCTTATGAGCCTCCTGTTTGTCCCACGTGTGCTCAACTGTGTGAATCAACTGCTGCCTGCCTAGTAGCAATTACCTGCTGGGCCATCGCTGCAAATAACAGTTTGTCTTTATTTGACCTCCATCCTGAAACTAATTTTTAAAAATGTGAAAATAAAAGGGTTGTGCTGATGGTTTTGGACATCTCTCTCCTGCAGCAGCGTGCTGTGTGTTAACTGATAATGTCAGTTAGTACCCCCGTATGTTGGGCCACCTGCAGCCCTCCTCAGTCTGGTAAACAATGAGAGGTGCTCAGCTCGCAGCGCTGAGAGCCACCTGTGAGTTTCTCAGTGAGTGTGACAAACTGTACCTGTGCATCAGCTCTGGACTCTTTTAACACCTGTAACTGCTCTGACAGCTGCTCAGCTGTACTGCCACTGTAGTGAGAGACAGAGAGAGAGAGAGTTTGGTGAGGGTGGGTTATTTCCTTAAAGGTACATGTTTTATATGACCTACGTAAGCAAACAAGATCACAAGCAAGAAGATTAAATATTTCTATTTAGCTTTTCTTTACACCTGTCTCCCGGGTCCACATGCAGACTGGAAGAGCCTGTGTTTACCTTCTTTCCAGGCAAAGTTACAGAGAGTGGTACGTTAGCCAGTTAAAGTGAAGCAGGAGGATTTTTCTTTAAATAATTCTATTTTTGACTTTATATTTTATTTTTTTGATGGTGGAAACACTTCCACTTTTGTCCACAGGGGCCTCCAAAATCAACAAAATATCAAAGTCCTGTGCAGCAGCTTTAATCTTGAAACGTGTACGTAACATTGAGGTTGGAGTCCTCTTTTGCGAGGGAGACCTGACCAACTCATACACAAACAGATAATAGAGGGAAGAAGAAGAAAAGACGTGCCCAGTCGCCAGGATTTAATGTCAGCAGTTAACGTTTCTGCAAACCACAGATACGTCCAAGGTTGACATGTGTAACAAACGTGCCATATCACATTCACACTATGTGCTTATTAGGTTTTACAGCCAACAAGGCTGCCAAGTGGCCAACTGCAGTGCGAGTCTCATCGCTGGATATTTTTCAGGACTTCTGCGGACATTTTCCAGCTGTTTTTGTGGCGACCCAAACCGGCTATTTTTCACAAGAAGCCAGACCATCTCCATCTGCGACTGTGGTGACTGAAACAGGTATCAAAGCCGAACCATGATTATTTCGTAGCTCTAACCAAGTGGTTTATTGTGGTTAAACCTAATCAGAGCGTAAGCAAAGTGTTGTGACAAGAGAAAAATTGGAAAATTGAACCTAAACAAATGTAAAATTGCAACATAAAGAAACGTCTAGTTTTGATTTAACTGTGGTTTTGCTGAAACGTACTAAGCTAGCTAGCAACTGGGTTGGAAAAGACACAGTTATGAATGGAGTCATTTAATACAGAGGTCACAAAAGTCTTGAATTCTGCCTTATGTGTCATGTTCACTTATTTAAATTCCTTTCACAGACTATTTCAGATGGCTGGAGCAGAAAGCATAATAGCTCTCTCTCTCCAATTCTGTCATAGTTTATCATAAAAATGAAAGAAAAAGGTTCAAAAGAAGATCCTCAAAATATGTCAAAACACATCATTTCAAAACTGAAACTGGAAACATCCTGTGGTGCATCTCTCTTCCTTTTTTTTAAAATATATTTCCAATAATTGCCTCTTCAAATAAACAAGCATTATTTTCTTCAGAAACAAAGATATCATTCTTACTATTATGTATCTTTCACAAGTCAGGAGGGAGACAGAGTTCTCGCCACGGACTGGCAAACCAAACAAAAAAGCGAGCAAAACAGCCCCGGACAACAGACAAAGTTTTATCAATAAAGATGTTCTTTCTATGAAAATAATCACAGCGGCCAAACAAAACATGGCGCAGGATCCAGAGTTGTTGTCGGAGGTTTGCCAGCAGACGCTCTTCAAGGAAACTGTGCAGCAGAGGGGACAGGGATGACGCCACAGCAGGGCCTTTTTTTTTTTTTTTTTTACTTCAACCTGTTCACATTCCAGCAGTGTGACCTGCTCTCCTGTGTCCAGAGGGGGTCCAGGGGTCTTGGGGCTTTCCAGCGGTCCTGATAACAAGGGATGATGTGTCTGCCAGCTCAGCTCGGCTCCCATGTGTCATCAGTGCGGGGTTCTTGTCGAGTGGGGGGAAGGGTGAGGGGGACAAAAGCAGAAAAACAGGGAGATTAAAGAGCACAATAACACTTTTTTTTTTTCATTTACTACGTTCAGTCGGTGTGTGAAACTGATCCTCACAAGACCCATGAAAACAACACTTTGGAGGAACATAACACCCAGGGGTCACTTTGTTTTCGTCATTCTGCTCGTTCCCTTGTCTTTCTTTTTACACGCAGCTCACGTGCGAAACGTCAAGCAAAGCGCGGCATCGTCACTATTTGTGAGAAAGTGCTTTCCCCGAAGTTTTTTAACTGTGTGGGAGCTTATAAATAGCAGAAATTCCAATAATGGAAAAGTACGATAAAACATGAGCCGCGTAACGGACAGAAAATGATAAAGGACTTATAAAACTCTGGGCGCTGGTCTTTAAGACAGGAATGGAAAGAATTTTGATTTCTTCAATTTATTAATAGCACATGGCAAAGAAATGGTGTGTGTGAGCTATGAGTGTGTGTGTGTGTGTGTGTGTATGTGTGTGGGTGTGTGTGCTCATGTCGAGCACACAACAGGTGCCAAGCATAACAGAGGAGACGAGAAAAACATGGTGGGGTTAGCTCACAGCCGGGCTTCCCGCTAACACAGTGTCACAAACAAAAAAATGGGACGGTGCGTAAGTCTTGAGCGGGCCTGTGCGATTCTTGCGACTGCGTGCGATGTTGTGTGTGTGTGCGTTTGACAGATAGTGTGCCGGAGGAGGATGCACATGTGGGCGCGCGTGTGTCAGCGTTCACAGCTGTACGTGTGCAATGAGCGAAAACAGTTTGGGGAAATGAATGAGGTATGTGTAATGGCTTGCTGCTCTGCTATGTTCATTAGGCAGCAGTGTGTGTGTGTGTGTGTGTGTGTGTGTGTGTGTTCCAGTGTGAGTCAAGAGTGTGTTTGCTTTGCTTAAACACAAATTCCTGGGAAACAGTAGGAGGTATGGAAAGTGTTCCCTGCGCAGCTTTTTGAGGTTTGGTTGTCAACATTGTCAGTACAACATCACTGACAGTAACACATGAGACAGATGCTGACACTGTGGCGGATTACCCTACATTTGTTTGGCTCGATCGACCCGATAGATCATATTTCTCATTTCTCTGCCTCTGCGGAGAGTGACATCAATTTTTTGGGGCCTCGCATGATTTGTGGTGAAAATGTGATCTTCAGAGCCAAGCGTGTCTTTGCAAAAAATCTCCTCGCTGTGGTGCAGGAACACCTTATACTGTACATACTGCGTGTGGGCCAATTTTCCCCAATATCCAGGCATTATACATATATATTAGCTGCTGCCTGTGTAACTCTAGACGTTAGAGAGAGTTTTGGAAAAACGTATTTTCTACCTCCTCGTACAGTATATCACGTCACTTCCATCCTATTAGCTGTACTATTACACGTAATCCTTAAGTGATTGTTTTTCTCGGGGTTACTGTGGTAATTGAGATATATGGTCCGTACGCAATATATAGTTCAGGAGAGCAGCTTAACGTTGTGGCAGAACAATGCATTAAATATAATTCAGAACAGAGTGAGATTTTTTTCCTCCCACAAGATTAAGTGGGTATAAATAAGAGCCTAATGCGCTGTGACACATTTGGCAAGCTCTGTTACATATGCAACACATATATGTCTATAGAATATGCAGGGACACGCTGCTTGAAGCACTGATCCTGTGTGCCAGATCATATAGTAAACGCCCGCTTTTACAGCCTCAAAGCCAGCTCGTCCCAAACATCATTAAACGTGCGGTCCTTGTTAAAAGAAGCCATAATGTTGACGTTGTCGAAGTTGTTTTTCCATACAGGGCTGTACATTTCCCAATGTACCCCTTTGGCTGTCCTCATATGGCTGTTAGCTGACCCCCAGCACAGTTTACTGGGAGTTTCACTTCTGCAGCGCTTCCCAAAAGGCTCTCCGACACAGACGGCGCTGTAGCTGTCCGCCCCGCAGCTGACATTTAAAACCAGCTCTCATCTGCCGGTGATTCACAGCACATGTACTGAAGATATACATCGCACCAGATGCAGCGGTGGAATTGTACATCAACAACGACCGAGACATAAACAATGAAATATGTCGTGCTGAGTGGGTGAAGAGGTCAAAGAGCCTGAGGGACTGTGGGAAAATGTGTAATTTTGGTACTTTGTTCTTCATTTAGGACTGACAGCAGACGCAAAACAAAATCTGATTGGTGATTGTTCTCAGGTTTATGCTTAAAGGAGACGTATTATCCTCATTTTTTGGGTTCAAAGTTTGATTTTGGGTTACAACTAGAACAGGTTTACACCCTTTAATGTGAAGAAAACCACATCAGTTTTCTCATACTGTCCAGTGGTGCAGCACTGTATTCCCTGTCCTCTGTCTGAAACACTGTTTTTGCTACTGTCTCTTTAAGGCCCCTCCTCCCGAATACCCAGTCTGCTCTGATTGGTCAGCTCACACATGCCTGACCCAGCACTGCTAACAACAACAGAGCAGCTGTGCTAAATCAATTCTTACATGCCAAACTAGCCGCTAAGCAAAATTTATGTAAATGTGTGACGTGGTGACGTAGTGTGATGTCACAAAGTCACAGAATTAAAGGCGGGACTACAGACGAGGCATTTCCGGAGCAGTGTTTTCTGTGGGAGAGAGGAGCTTCTTCGACCTTTTTAACTTTCAGTATCTTTAACATGCACAAGAACATAAATAAAACCCGAAAAGGAAAAGAAAAAAATTAAAAAGCATAATACGGCTCCTTTATTACCGCGCTGTAAAAGCCAGTTTACTTACTCAGATAAGTAAATATATATACTATAATATCAAACTCACTGTAGTCAAACTTCTAAGGAGGTCAATGGACCTCACAACAAGTCACATCAAATTGCTGACTGCAGTTGCAGGTGACGGCGTACTAAAGGAAGATAGATGATGCTGCTAGAGAATGTGGACAAGTTCAGCGGGCCATGTTGTAGCAAGAGCAACATGTGCAGCTTCTTTCAGGTCACAACCTCTTTCCGTGCAAACACAGCAGAATTTACTGCTTTTAGAGTTAAACACCAGCCTCTAGTCTAAAGTCTGCAGCAGACATCTCTGAGGCATCTCAGCCTGAAGGCGACGCTATACAATTCTGAAAAATCCACATTTTTCTGTGCAAACTGACCCCTGCAACAGTAATTAGCATGAGGGAACTTGCACCGCTTTATCTGATAGCGTCGGACCAGAGTGTGTGCAGGAAAAGTTTCTTGCTGGCAGCAAATTCTTTTAAAACAGCCTCAGCATATGAGTAAATACTTCAGCTGGAGAAGGTATTTCGCTCCCCTGGCCGGCAGAAGATCAATGTGTGTGTGTGAGTGAGTGTGTGTTTTGGGAAACAGTGTAAGGTGGGATTGCAAATAAAAGTCCTGACCCCGGGCCGTGGAATTCCAGGGTCGGCATTCGAGGAACATGCCCAGCCCTAAGAGCAGGCGAGCCCAGAGATCCCCCTCTGGGCAACTTCAGCCTTACACAACACGTCTGCAACACACACACACACACACACACGCACATGCACACGATAAGCAGACAGTCCCCTACCCCCTTCCTTTTGTTGTTGTTGTTTTTCTCTTCTCCCCCCCTCTCACAATGGAAAGGCATCTCCACTCTCTAAGAGGCCACAATGAAGAGATCTGCTCAGTAGCAGAAGAGTAAACAGAATCTACACTGGCTTTCGCTCAGCGCTTACCTTGGACTTTAGCCGGGCCAACTGATTCTTAGATACAAGGGCTAGATAAGAAACAAGGCGTGCACGCTCCATCAGGAGTAGCAGAAACACACACAAACACTCCCTTTATATCAAACACAGTTGTTGATAAAGGCTGCTTCCAACAGCATCAACCTCCCAGGATGGGGACCGTCCGTCACTGAGGCCCCAGCCACATGGAGGCACTCGGTGAGTTGCTGTCAATACAAAGCTCCTTTGAGCTTGAGCATTGTCTCCTCCCTGGCTTGTTCTCTATGATTAGTCAGCAATCTGCTATCGTACAGGGCCCTGGCCTACTTCTGCAGAGGAATTCGACCTATGACATCAGTCTGCTACAAAGAGGCCAAAGTCTGTCCAGCATGGGCCTTAAAACGTCCAGGTGGAACGGTTTAGAGATTTTTTTGGGGAGTTTTCTCCCCGTTTTTCTTTTTCTCATTCATGATCACACACCAGCAAACCACACAGATAAAAAAAAAAAAACCTCTCCTGAATTTGTCATTAAATGAGCATAAAAGTGAGAGAATGCATGAAGAGATGAGGTAACAGGGCCATGACTAGAAACAGACACAAGGTAGACACAAAAATGTTGTTGTGGTGAGTTTCTTTTATTTAACCATGACCAAAGGCTTTTAACCCCCAACCGCAACCGTTAACCTAAACCATACGCCGAATCAGTTGTAGTTTCTTAACCAAACCTTCCCCTGGCTAAACCTCACACTAACCTTAACCATTAGGCAACCATTAACGTGATGAACACAAGATGTCGGGTCGTAATTCTGCGGTGGAGAAGCACACCGTCTGCAACACGTAATTTGCAATCAGATTTTGTGCTCATTTTCCAAAACGTTATGAGGTCTTCACGGTGCGCACACACACACACACACACACACACAACACACACACAATTGTGGATGCACACACACACACACACACACGAAGGGATGAAAAAGACACTGATGGAGGAGGGGTAAGAGCGAAGGAAAACAGAAAACGTGAGAACAGAAATGGGGAAGAAAGACTGATTAATCCTCCCTTTGGTGGCGTTTCTCAAGACGTTTGATTCAACCGCACGCACCCCCCCCCCCCCTCCCCGACCTGTCTGCTTCTCCGCGAGGTGGTTTGATGTTTCATTCTTTCTTATCAATAGCACCTTTGCATCAATTACCCAACAAAAACATCCTTCAGAGGGAAGAGGATGGGGGAGTGCAGGGGGCCTGGTGGTGGTGGAAGGGGGGGGGGGGGTTTCTCTGAGGGAGTGTGGGAGACAACCTCCTTGTACCGCATTCCAGGCTTTTGTCATCCCTGGGAATTTGTTTCCTGTCAACGTCTTAAGCCAATAGATAATATGTTATCAGGGATGAGGGGAGCCTCAACCACCCCTCCTCCCCCCCCCTCCACTGGACCCCCACCCCACGATGAGAGAGGAAAATATATATGAGGAAATACCTTTTAAGTGAGACGTCCTCTTTAGTGATAAATGTTTGCTGGTTTATGTGCGCGGCGGTAATCATTAAAACAGAACGAGGAGACTCTAAAGCAGAAGGAGGGGAAAGACCAGAAAGTCTTCTCGTCATCCCCCCCCCCACCTCCTCTTTCTTTAAATTAGCATCAAGAGAGCTGATGAAGTGGAGACCCTGCCAGGTTCTTACTCGAAGTGACATAAAAGATGTTTACAGATTTCGATCTAATATGAATGTTTTGGGGTATTATTTCATAGCTATTTGGCCTAATTTATGAGGTGCTCCACACATGAGCTCGTTCGGTTTTATGGCCCTGTGTTTCCCAGTGTCTGCACAGAGATGTGTGTGCCCTCTAGACGGCCAGCCTGGGGCCAGTAAATCTCTCTCTGTACAGGCAACCGCAACCATTCTCTGTAAATTACATCACCTTTCCAGATCCCACCAGTGAAACCGATGCTCAGCTGCTGGATTGGCCTCTCGTTCTGTTTCCTTACTTTACTTCTCTCTCAATTTCCTTTTTTTTTTTTCTTTCTATAGTTCTTATGTTCAAGACTATATTGGGATATGAGATGTCATTCCTTCTTTGCATAATCAACATCCAAAGCAGTCTTTAAGTCGGGGTGTAACGATCCATCGATCTGGATCGACAACATCATTGATGCGAAGTGGTAACTGGTAACAACAACCATTAATAAACGGTACATTTATCATTTATCAAACTTGAATTAATAGTTATTTAAATGTTAAAAAACAAAGCAGTCCTAAATAAACCATTTATTATGCAGTTGTAAAGGTTTTTAACCCTCAGTTGCAACTTTATCATATCGTCCAGATGATGTTGATGAACTACACAGTATTTACTGGCAACGTTACAATAAACAATTGCTTAAAAAATGGTTTATAAAGCATTTCACTGCATGTTAACAGTGAAATAACTATTCACAAAAGTTTAAGTTACTATAAATTTGCCATTCAGTGAGTAAAACACAGCTCCTGCACTGCCTGAAACACCTCGTTAGGAGTCGAGCTTTTACTTCCATAACTTATGTGCATCACTATGTAACAGGCGTTATATAAAAATATATATTTATATAGTTATCATGAAATATATACGACCATGGTTACCAGCTGACCCGTCCTACTCTGCCTCTGATTGGCTACATCTTGCCCGTTAAGTAATGCGATTGTGTTACTCTCATCAAAGATTGAACAGAGGTGAGATGTCTCACTCTGTGGCTAAAACAGAGCGTTCAAGACACAGTGTGAAAAGGGATGCTGCAGCAATACAACATCTGAAAAACAAATGTGTTTTTTGACAATTAAGGTATGTAAACCTATTCTACTAGGACCCCTAAATAAAAGTAGGAACCTGAAAATTACCATAATATGACCTCTTTAAGACATGTTTTATGTGTTTAAGTGAACTTTACTGCACAAAAATAGTTACAATAACTTATAATAATTTATGTATGTGCCAGACTTAGTGTATCATTGTTCAAAGAATCAATATTATAGTGTATCGTGATAAAACTGGTGATTAAACCCTGCATATCAGTCAAATCAGGTCCGGTTTCTCAATATCATAAGCAAAATCTAGATACTTTTCTTGTTTCAGTCCCAGGTTTCTCCAGTTCAACCTGTGCCCGACATCATCCTCTCCTTTTACGTCCCTTCTCCATTTCATCCCTCAAAATCTTGGAGACCAACTTGGGAGGAAGTGACTGTGGGTCAGTGGTATGTCTGCAGAGTAAACAGTGGCTAACGGAGGCCTGGACCAGGCTTATCAGGTCGCGTCTGTCTGACTGACCCTCCACTCCCTCTTTGTTTAGACGTCCTGACAGGCGGGTCACTACTCCACATCCTCCTCCACCTCCGTTCTATTATTCCCACAATTTCATGTTGTAAAAGTGAAAGGCCATGTTTTACTTCTTTACTTGAAGGGCAAACAAGCAGCCGGAGGTGCTTTTTTGGGAAACCAAACACTGCAATAAAGGGACTGAGGGCTGCCACCTGAGACACTGCAGGTCATGATGCTTAGCCAGGCATCTGTGATATGTGGCCCTTTCTACAGAAACAGTAGGGAAAGGTAAAGGCACGTTGCGGGCCGTTGACAAATATTTACGGCTCACTTGGACAACAGGAGGAATGCAGGAGAACGTCTCTATCTGCGCTTACTCTCACCCGCCTCACCTCCCTCTTTCCCCCTCTGTGTGTGGTACCGCTGTGTTCTTCCCAGGTCTGTCTGAGGCCACGGTGGCCTGTCAGCCTGTCAGATTAAAGCTTCGGGTCTCCCAGTCTTCCTTAAATGCTGCAGGCTTTGTTTTCATTGAGGAGGGGTGCAGAATGCGTGTGATCTCTTGTCGGCCTCCTTCTCATCCATCTCTGCCAGAAGCCGAGGGGGTAGAGGGGGTAAAAGGGGGTTCAGGCGGGGGCAAGGGGCAGGGTCACACAGGGGGAAGAGCAGGGTCAGAGGTTAAGCTAGGTTACCCCCAGCCTTTGCACTCGAGCAACGAGGACCTGAAGAGAGGCAGACACACACACACACACACACACACACAAACACTTCTCTGCCCACCAGTAATGAAGCCTTCCACTGACATTTCGCTCATGTCTGCAACACTGCCGTTATTCATGCAGAGTGTGGCCTGTTATTGAGTGCAGATGTGGGGCTGTAATGAGCAGTGGCTCTGGCAACGACTGCCCGGTGATGAACAGAGGGCTGCGCTGTGCCCAGACGTGGAAGACGAGAGAGAAAGAGATGGATGAAAAGAGTGAAACGGATGAACTGAATGAGATGAGTCTTCTGTTGAAGGACTGGGGGGGGGGGGTGATGAGGAGATTCAGGGCTTTTTTTCACAGGTGCAGAGCGTGTTGTGCACGGTCACCTGGGAGCGCTCAGCTGTGTGGCTGCATCTTCTGCTGTAATACCTGTCGACCATAAGCCCTGGAGGCCTCTGGCTGGAGGTCTCTCTCCTCCTTTATTTCCTGTCATCTCTCTACGTTAAAGCATTGAAAATGTCTAAACGTACTGTATATATATAATATCACTACCTTTCCCATGTTAGAGCCAGAGAAATGAGTGATAGTCAGCAATATAAAACACTTGTGATAAACAAAGGATAACTGAGAGATAGGATAGGAACTGAAGGAGGAAAAGGAGACGAGGAAAACGAAGAAGTCCAGGCTTTGAGAGCTCTTTTCCTCTGGACTGATGTCATCCACACTGCAGACTGAGTGAACATTGGTCGACTCCGGGTTGGAGCCTTTCCAGGTCTTACCCAATCTGCTGGTATCAACTAGTCGGGTTCACAGAGCAGCTACCTTTAACACGTCAGCAAAGTTTTCTGACATCATAAATGAATGATGTAAAAGAATTAGGATTACCTTCCTCTGCGCAGAAAATGAGTTTTTCTTCTTGTCGGAGCTGAATGTTTGAACATGATGTGTGTGCAGAGTTTGACACTAGAAGGCTGTTTTCACATTCATCTGCTGGAAATATTAATTTTCTCTCTGCTCACTGAAAATCTGATTTTAAGAGGCATCACAAATAGTTCGGAAGTCAATCCTGGTCCAGTATTCAGCAAACACAAGTGTGATGTGGAAACCTGAAGCCTCAAGTGCACAAACAGTAAGAATGGATGTTACAGTGATGGAGGAGACATCTTGTGCACAGTGGTTAAACTTGTGCATGTTCATTTATTTAGGAGAATTTAAACATTTTAATGTGGACGTTTTTGTATGTCTTAAAACACGTGTGGAGGAGACCTTTAAAGTACTGAAAAACATCATAGTTTCACATGAGACATGACATTTTAGTGAAGGGATATCCTCTTTTTTTTACTTTGCAACTGCACTTTTAAACTGCGCAGATCAGCAAAGTTGAGCTCTTGCAGAATATCCTCTGGAGGGAAACTATTGAGAAACTATCGAGAGGCTATTTGAAAGTGTTCTCACTTCCCCTAAAAAGAAGTAAACTCAGTGCCACGCTGGTGCAAGTGAACTAAAGAAGTGCTAAAGATAGCAGGCATCATCCAGTGATTCATCATGTGAGAGAATTTCTTTCTGATCAAATCCTGTCGCACTTGTTGAGGAACAATATCTCAGTAATAATTTTCTCGAATTCATGGAAAGAGTCAGAGCAGCCAGAGAGTCTGAACGAAGGCAAATAAAAACAGTTTGGGGCGCAAACTTTGGCCCGGTGCAGTTCTTATCAATCAAAATGCAGGGACAGACCGGAGCTGAGAACAAATACCTTATCTCAGTCTGTTCCACTTTTAAACTGTGTGACTAACTGAGTGACTGTCTGGGAACATAACGCTCTCTGGCCTCATGACAAGTGTGAAGGTCAACACACACTCGGACTCATGTCATGGAACGTCCTATACAATCAATATATATGAGATCGAAGTTGAACCTCAGAGTTTGTCTCTTTGTGTGTCCTCTCCATCTCCTTTAACTGAATCACCTGCAGTGACATTAGTGATGATGATAAGAGGAGGAGGGAGGCTCCGGCAGCAGAACATCCAATAACAGACTGTGCACTTGTCTGAGTCTCTGTCCATGGTCCTGAACCACTCATCTACACCCATAGACCTAGAGCAAGTAGAAGAGCCTGAGCAGACATTTTATTCACAGGCGAGCGAAAGTCTTTGAGCTGAAGAGGAATCACCAGATAATACAGCAGCAAGAAAATGTGTCACTTATTTACGTCTAACACGTTAAAGTGAGGAGGAAAACGCTGAGAGTAGCCTTCGGCACAAAGTCGTGCAGCTTCACTTCAAATCTCATGAAAAATAGAAAAGCTATTAAAAGTTTAAGAAGTTAAAAGTGTAACGTAAACAGAGCAAGCTATCTGCTAGACGACTTCCCGCCGTCTTCTGGCCCCTGTCCCCTCCTGCGAGCGCGCCGTCCTTCCTTTTGTTTTCACCTTCTTCTTCGACTCTCTCCTGAGATGTCGGAGACGTAAGTGTGCCGGGAAGAGCGCAGAGCACTCACCGCTCACATAATGCATGAGGAGACGTCCTCTGTAAACACCACAACAGGAAATGTTCGAATCCATGAAACATCCTGCTGTCTGAAAGTTAAATGACTTGCTGTAAATAAGTTGCCTCGCTCGCTATTTTCCGTGCATGTGTGTGTGTGTGTGCGTGTGTGTGACTAATACAAATATGAGCGACCAGGGTACAGACTGTGCTGTAACCCACACATTAAAACTGAATCCTTTAATTAGACAAATTTTTTCACAGTTTTTACAGAGTGCCGATGTTAACAGGGTGCCTGTGACTCGCTGCGGATGTGCGTACGTGTCTTACTCACCTCGAGCTACAGACCATAAACCCAGAGAGCTCCTGCTGAGAGCTCCTGACCTTTCACCCTAATAATGTCCACCTCACACAACATCTGTTGACTGAAACACTTCAACCACGAGAGACTAACTGACAGTGGAAAAACATCTCTATGATATAATGTGCACATGGTTGAAGACATACTGTATGTTGGAGACCCCATCGAGGCTGTCTTCCTTTAGCGAACGCCCAAAAGCAACACATTTGCGCTCATGTGACGAAGTCCCCTAAAGCCATTGTAATTATGATTCCAGTCCGTTGAGAGCAAAGGAGGAAGTTGAGTTACATTTTTAAAGAGTCACAGAGTCCGCAAAATGAGGAGGAGGTGGAGGATGGACTGGTCAGCAAACTGTCAGACTTGTCATTTCCAGTTTCCTCCCAACAGTAAACGTTGTTTTTCGTGGTAACCATGACCATCATTCCCTTACCGTAACCAAGTGGTTATTGTTGAAGCTATGACAACAACGCTCCAATGACCAACGAAGTAGTTATTTTAACTGAAACCACGACCTTTACCTAATCCCAACCACGCTGTTTTTGTGCCGTGACCTAACCAAACCTCAACTGTAGCTGTGTAAAAAGTCAGAAAACAGTTTTGTTTTTGAGACAAATTGTCTTTTTCAATTTGGAGGACTTCTGCACCCATTATCATTTTAAAGAAGTACTCACAGCGTGAACCATACAGGAATCAACCCACGTGGAAGTCGAGTCACGTGTGGAGGAGAAGCTGAGGATCTGGATGGATGTGATGTAGAGATAGACTCCTGAAGCACTCGTTCATCTCGGCCATCTCTGAAAAAAAATGGGGGTGAATGGGACAAAAGTGTGTCACAATTAACTGTTCATTCAGCACAGACTGTCACCAATAAACAGCAGGCCAGTGTCGTGCATGAACGTGCTTGAACACACTGTATCTGCAACCAATAAGCATGAACATGAGCGTTGCTAACTCCCACAGGAGTTAACGGCTCTCATGCACGCTCATGTTTTGAGGCGGCTGTAAATGGAAGAGGGTAACGTCTCATATAGGCAGCGTTTTCTTGAAATGACCCGCCCTACTCTGCTTCTGATTGGACGACAGGTCATTAACACAGCCTCTAACAACAACAATAACTGTTTTCAACACGGAAAATGGATAAATAATCACAGAAGACGTTCAGCGTTGGATATATCACTGTGGATTAATTTTAGAAAGTCTTCAAAAAGACACTGCAGATCACAGCTCTGCTCTAAGCAATACGATCGCACCAGAGCCCTCGTTAGCATCACGGTATCCTTCCGGGCAAATGTAAGGAAGCAAAGGTAATAAACCAGAAACCAGACCCCCGCCACATCGTGTTGGAGAGCAACTCGCAGGGTTTTTTCCATACACAGGTGCTGTCTTGGCTTGACTCTGTTTGACTTGGCACATCAGCTCAGCGCGGCAAGAATTTAGCTTTGACAGGCGAAGCGAACTGATGCTGCTGATGGAGCTTGTGCACATTCAGTTCAAAATGCAAATCAAATCAAATCAGTTTTATTTATATAGCCCAAAAACACTCCTTCTGACGCTCCGGTCTTTTTCAGGCGTGATAATCAATTACAATAGATCTTTGTAGAGATCCGCTGTGTGGTGATGTGCAGTGCAGATGCAGCATTTTTGGAAGCCAGAAAGTCACAGATTGTCCCCAAAATCTACTATCAAGTGTCTTCCTCCGCCCTCCCATTCCTCCCTGACTGTCCTCTCCTGTGTAGACTTTACCAGCAGAAGCTCAGCTTGCTTTTAGCCTCACTTGGCTCAGAATGTTCTCAGCTCAGACGGAGGCACATACTGTTCACGCACACATGATTTTCGCAGGAACAAGCAAACACTTCCTCTAAACCTGACCCATTCTCCTCCTGTGAAGTCAGCTGATTTCCGTGCTCAGCATTATGGGGGGTATGAGCGCTCGCCGTTGAACCTTTCAATCAAGCTCCAGCTTGCTTTGGCCGTTCACTGATTAACCAGAGTTTTGATAAGATCTGTTGGCTCAACTGATAAGGCCTCTTGAGTCAAACACAAGAGGAGATCATTGACACTCGCGCAACATTATGAAACACAAATGCTTCAGCTGCGACCTATCTTTTCGCAGAAGTGGAAGGTTGATTGATTAATTTTGTTTTTTCTGTGCGTGTGCGTGCGGGATGAGCTACCTGGCCATCGCTGGCGCCCTCTAACCCTGTAACCTTTACCAAAAATGTGACTGGTACTTGGTATTGTTAGAAATTCTGCAAACTCAGAGGATGCATGGTGCAGAAATAAAACACGGGGCTGCAGCGTTTCATATATAAGAATCATGTTTTATATGTTTGCTTTTATCCCCAAATTAGTAAAACAGCATCAAAAAGAGTGCATAGCTTGCACAAGGCGTCTTCATTAACAGTACAATGACACTTTTTGTAAACTAAAGCAGTGCTGCCACTCATTTGCAACCACTAACTTTCTGTGTGTGTACAGGCATGCAGGCATTGTTTGAAGTCAAATGAGACAAAAATGTGATAGCTCTAATAAAATAATTCGGATTTCCTGGAGGCAACCAGAAATGATTAAACCGAGCCACACCCTGGTGAAACTCATTTGAATTTAATAAAACATCTAAAGCACGTCTTACTAGTTTAGACTTGATAAATGTTGCACCATTTCATCTCCGTTTATCATGTATGGCTCAGCTGTTTTCTGTTGCTCAAGTAGATTTCTCTGGCCCTGCAGCTCATGGCACACATGAACAGATCTATATCCAAGCCTCTGAGGTCAACTCCAGGAGCCTGGCTGTTATTCCTGGGAACAGGACGTGTGGCTGGAGTGTCAGCATAGGAAGCTCGGACACCGAGATGCCGTCTGTGGGGCTGATGATTAACAGAGGACTGACCGGCGAGAGGGAGAAGCCAAACGCCACCCTGACAACGATTGGTGGAGAGAGTGGACGACGTGGTCGTAAACCTCGTGAACCTTTTCTGCCAACATCCAGCCCTCAACGCTGAACCTCTCCAGCTGCTCACACTCCACCATCCAACTTTCCCTCCCCATGGGCACGGGGGCATGGGACTTCGATCTTTGATCAGATCTTAGAAAGCCTTCATTCATAAATTCAATGGAAGTTCATTGATAAAAAATTAGAATAAGATCTTGGGAATTAAAGTCAATTAATCATTGATTTTTTTTTTTAACGTTACAAAGATTTGATTTAATTTGTGTCCCAAAAGAAAAGCTGTTCATTTATACCCCTTTCACACTGCATTTAATCCCAGGTCAGTGACTCTGCAGTAGTCCAAGGTAATTATCGGCTCCAACTCCGATCAGCAGTGATAGAAACATGACACCTTGGTAGACACGCAAACTTTTGCCTCTTTTCCGGTCCAATGACAAGACGTGCGTTAAAGTTCTGGACGTTGGTGCTCTGGTTGAGGATGCTGAACAGATGAAACAAAGGACAGGACCTGTGTGAACCAACAGCGAGGTATTTGAACTTACTAACGTAGGGAAGTAATGCTGCATACATGACGGTACTTCAGTTACGTAGGTAACGTAGGTACATTTGTAAGGGAAGTTACAGAAGTAACATCGTGACTTAATCCTGAACCAGGGTGATTTTTGTCAAACCTAACCCAGTCATGTTCTGGCTAAAAACCTAGCCAAACATGACCGTTCGATGAAGGTCTGGCACATGTGTCGCTGTCACACTGCAAAAACTATGTTGTTTTGGGAACACTGACAGTTGAACTCATCGGTCGTTTAGATATCAGGACGTGTTGAAGAGGATGATGTTCAACAGCTGTTCAGTACGTGATTGGAGACATGTTGAACAAGCATATCAGACGGCATCACCCTGAAAAAAATAATCGATAAATAAATAAATAAAAACACAAGTCCAAAAACTTTTCCCTGCTGTTTTTCTGCAGCCTCTACATGGAAAAGCAGACAGGGCCATTAACCTTAGACCTATATTGCCTTTCATCAGGCCTGGATAAAAATATGACCTGCGCAGAGGGAACAAAACAACACGAGGTGGAACAAACTGCAATTTAAACTACTGTCTACTGAAAAGAAATCCAGACTTATGCATTTGGGATTTTTGCCAAAACATTGTATTAAGTACGTTTAATGGATAGTTTCCAAATTGAAAAATGGCAACTTATCATTTACATTTCTTCTCAATCTATACAGTTCACGTTAAGTATGAAGATCTCGGCTCTAGAAGTCTTACAGGTGCACCAGAGCCAAAAGCCACAAATCTAAACATGCTGGTCACCAGTAACAAGGTATAAGACCTTTATTAGGAAAATATATGAAATGTTAAAAGACACGTTCACTCAAAAATTAAAACTAAATCAGGTGAAATCTCGGGTGAAGTTTCGTAGTCCACAAAACATCTCTGGAGCTTCACAGCAGAAAGGCCTTGCAGCATTCTCCTAAACAACTGAACATAAAACGGGTCCATACAGCTCGTCCGGCAAAATCCAAGTCTGCAGAAGCCCCAAGAAACCAATCTGATTTGAAAAGGTGTTATATACACACTCAACGTGCGGCAGGGTGAGCGCTTTTAGCTTAGCTGCTACAGTGAAGATATCAGCTTGGAGGCCTTTTCAATGTCTTTCAAATTAATTTGGGATCTCGGGGCTTCCAGAGACTTGGATTACGCTAGACGAGTTGTATGGAGCCATTTTATGCTTATTTTCAGTTGTTTTTTATCCCCATCTACTTTAGTTGTTAAGCAGAATGCTGCAACGCTGGCTTGCTGTGAAGCTTCAAAAATGTTGTGTGGACTACAAAACTTCACCTGACCTTTCACCAGAATTAGGGTGAGTAGATAATGACTGAATTTTCATTTTTGGGGGAACTAATCCTTTAATTTGACCTGAGAATGGTCTGAGAACCAAAAACTTTTTTTTTTTCTTTAAAACTAGACTCCTTCCCTCTTTTCCTCTCCTCGCTTCACTTCCACCGGCCTCTTTTCTCGCTCCATGTCTAACACACATCCAGACACTTGGATGCACAAACAGTCACGTATGCACATAGACAAAAAAACACCTTAAATACCTGCACATGCTCACCTTCATGCACAAGCAAACGCTCATGCACACACATTTTCTACTGCAAACAGTCACTTTCAAGAGAATTTTACTTCCAGGGAGGGAGCAAAAACCTTTGCTTAGCGCAGGCTGCCCTTGAGCAGATAACTCTGTTTGACTTGCGAGATTTTGGACTTTAGGTTCAGAGATGGCCTGGGAAAGAAATGTTTGAAATCACGTGGATCAACAGACAAATTTCATCATGATGTCACATAACTGATGCTGTCGCTTTAATTAAATATTAAAAAAAAGGGTTAATATAGAAGATGTTTACATTTCTATTGATATCAGAGATTAAAGCTGTTGAGCCCTGCAGCAAATCAGATACATTTCAAAGGGACTTCACTGCCAAGTTATTTTGTAAAGGTTAAATCTTTAATAACATCTCAGACTCTGTGTGTGTGTGTCAGGGAGAATTCAAAGAAGTCAAATTTCTCTAAAATGAAAAGATTTGAGCGAGAAGAAGAGAGAAAGACGGGTCACCCATGGTTTTGTGGTATTCACAGGCCATCGATGCCCTCATTCTTCTACCGAGTGTATTACAACAATATTTAAAGATGAAGTCATCCTTTCCCCTAAATAATAATACTTGAGGATATTTGTTCAGAGAAAGGATCATGATACCATGATGTCACGCAGGATGTGACCTCAAGCAGCTCAGATGACATAATTGCTATCACCTGCGCGATGCCCAGACATTCCTGAGGCTGGTTTGGTGTTGAGGCAACAGTAATCATCTTTGCCATCGTGATAACAAAAAAACACACACCGCACAAGATGGTTTACATCAGCACGATGAGAGTGGAATCCATCTTACTATGAAATGTGACAAAAAATGCAATAGCAACACGCCAACACCGCTGCCAAACGGTCTCCACGCGGACATTGTCTTCTTTTAGCTGCCCGTGGGGAGTTAGTCTGCGGTCAAAGTGACCTGAGTACAACCAGCAGCTGTAAGAAACCAGACTGTGTTTAACTATGAGACTATCCTCTGTGTCAGAGTCGGGTTATTAGAAATTAATTAATGAAATTCCTGTTGATGCATGCTCAGAGACTTTTGGAGAAAGGCCTCATTGATTTCAAAGACCACATTGGTATGCTGCCATCTGCAGTTCTCTACATGGGACAGAGCTCTCTCTCTCTCTCTCTCTCTCTCTCTCTCTCTCTCTCTCTCTCTCTCACACACACACACACACACACACACATAGATGTGTGTGACTGTCCGATGGATAAAACAAACTGTACTCTCATTACAATTTATGTCGAGTGAAGGTCACATGAATGATTCATCTTGTCTTCAAAAAAGTGTTCATGCCAAATATATTTTCGTCAACCGTTTTCAATTCCATGCAGTTTTGTTGGACCTTAATAAAATGGTCTGAATATCATTTGGATAAAAAGATCTCTTTTTAAAAAAAACATATTCTCTATGTGTGGCTGAAGCTGTACTGTGGGTTTAGATATTGGCTGGTCAAGTCAAGTCAGAATAATTTTAGATATTATATCAGAAACTGACTGTAAGTATTCAGATCTTATACATCAGTAACAGTCTATAATATGGCTTAAAATGTTTGAGCGAAATTAAGTCAAAGTATCAAAACAAAAGATTATTTATGGTGCAGAAACATCACTTTTTTTAGAGCAGGGCTGCTCAAAATGGGACCCTTGTGCTGATGTTAGCCCACCATAAGGTTGTATTCTTAGATGTTTCTCGCCAAATAACTAAATATTAAAAAAATCATTTAAAAAAATGGTTTGAATCGCTGTTTCTGCTGTTTTTTTGTGACATTAAAAATGTTTGGTTTTTTGGCAGAGTGACACTTTGTGCACAACAACAGTCAGTCAAGTGATTTTA